>NC_088406.1:1913054-1960554 GCF_034236695.1 Oncorhynchus nerka
AATGTCTGCTCCCTCCCTGTGTTCTGTGGTTGATAATGTCTGCTCCCCTCCCTGTGTTCTGTGGATGATAATGTCTGTTCTCCTCCCTGTGTTCTGTGGTTGATAATCTCTTCTCCTCCCTGTGTTCTGTGGTTGATAATGTCTGCTCCTCCCTGTGTTCTGTGGTTGATAATGTCTGCTCCTCCCTGTGTTCTGTGGTTGATAATGTCTGCTCCCCTCCCTGTGTTCTGTGGATGATAATGTCTGCTCCCCTCCCTGTGTTCTGTGGATGATAATGTCTGCTCCCTCCCTGTGTTCTGTGGTTGATAATGTCTGCTCCCCTCCCTGTGTTCTGTGGATGATAATGTCTGTTCTCCTCCCTGTGTTCTGTGGTTGATAATCTCTTCTCCTCCCTGTGTTCTGTGGTTGATAATGTCTGCTCCTCCCTGTGTTCTGTGGTTGATAATGTCTGCTCCTCCCTGTGTTCTGTGGTTGATAATGTCTGCTCTCCTCCCTGTGTTCTGTGGTTGATAATGTCTGCTCCTCCCTGTGTTCTGTGGTTGATAATGTCTGCTCCTCCCTGTGTTCTGTGGTTGATAATGTCTGCTCCCCTCCCTGTGTTCTGTGGTTGATAATGTCTGCTCTCCTCCCTGTGTTCTGTGGATGATAATGTCTGCTCCCCTCCCTGTGTTCTGTGAATGATAATGTCTGCTCCTCTCTGTGTTCTGTGGTTGATCATCTCTGCTCCTCCCTGTGTTCTGTGGTTGATAATGTCTGCTCCCCTCCCTGTGTTCTGTGGTTGATAATGTCTGCTCCTCCCTGTGTTCTGTGGTTGATAATGTCTGTTTCCCTCCCTGTGTTCTGTGGTTGATAATCTCTGCTCCTCCCTGTGTTCTGTGGTTGATAATGTCTGCTCCCCTCCCTGTGTTCTGTGGATGATAATGTCTGCTCCCCTCCCTGTGTTCTGTGGTTGATAATGTCTGCTCCCCTCCCTGTGTTCTGTGGATGATAATGTCTGCTCCCCTCCCTGTGTTCTGTGAATGATAATGTCTGCTCCTCCCTGTGTTCTGTGGTTGATAATGTCTGCTCCCCTCCCTGTGTTCTGTGGTTGATAATGTCTGCTCTCCTCCCTGTGTTCTGTGGTTGATAATGTCTGCTCCTCCCTGTGTTCTGTGGTTGATAATGTCTGCTCCCCTCCCTGTGTTCTGTGGTTGATAATGTCTGTTCTCCTCCCTGTGTTCTGTGGTTGATAATCTCTGCTCCCCTCCCTGTGTTCTGTGGTTGATAATGTCTGCTCCCCTCCTGTGTTCTGTGGTTGATAATGTCTGCTCCCTCCCTGTGTTCTGTGGATGATAATGTCTGCTCCCCTCCCTGTGTTCTGTGGTTGATAATGTCTGCTCCCATCCCTGTGTTCTGTGGATGATAATGTCTGCTCCCCTCCCTGTGTTCTGTGGATGATAATGTCTGCTCCCCTCACTGTGTTCTGTGGTTGATAATGTCTGCTCCCCTCCCTGTGTTCTGTGGATGATAATGGCTGCTCCTCCCTGTGTTCTGTGGTTGATAATGTCTGCTCCCCTCCCTGTGTTCTGTGGTTGATAATGTCTGCTCTCCTCCCTGTGTTCTGTGGATGATAATGTCTGTTCTCCTCCCTGTGTTCTGTGGTTGATAATCTCTTCTCCTCCCTGTGTTCTGTGGTTGATAATGTCTGCTCCTCCCTGTGTTCTGTGGTTGATAATGTCTGCTCCTCCCTGTGTTCTGTGGTTGATAATGTCTGCTCTCCTCCCTATGTTCTGTGGTTGATAATGTCTGCTCCTCCCTGTGTTCTGTGGTCGATAATGTCTGCTCCTCCCTGTGTTCTGTGGTTGATAATGTCTGCTCTCCTCCCTGTGTTCTGTGGTTGATAATGTCTGCTCCTCTCTGTGTTCTGTGGTTGATCATCTCTGCTCCTCCCTGTGTTCTGTGGTTGATAATGTCTGCTCCCCTCCCTGTGTTCTGTGGTTGATAATGTCTGCTCCTCCCTGTGTTCTGTGGTTGATAATGTCTGTTTCCCTCCCTGTGTTCTGTGGTTGATAATCTCTGCTCCTCCCTGTGTTCTGTGGTTGATAATGTCTGCTCCCCTCCCTGTGTTCTGTGGATGATAATGTCTGCTCCCCTCCCTGTGTTCTGTGGTTGATAATGTCTGCTCCCCTCCCTGTGTTCTGTGGATGATAATGTCTGCTCCCCTCCCTGTGTTCTGTGAATGATAATGTCTGCTCCTCCCTGTGTTCTGTGGTTGATAATGTCTGCTCCCCTCCCTGTGTTCTGTGGTTGATAATGTCTGCTCTCCTCCCTGTGTTCTGTGGGTTGATAATGTCTGCTCCTCCCTGTGTTCTGTGGTTGATAATGTCTGCTCCCCTCCCTGTGTTCTGTGGTTGATAATGTCTGTTCTCCTCCTGTGTTCTGTGGTTGATAATCTCTGCTCCCCTCCCTGTGTTCTGTGGTTGATAATGTCTGCTCCCTCCCTGTGTTCTGTGGTTGATAATGTCTGCTCCTCCCTGTGTTCTGTGGATGATAATGTCTGCTCCCCTCCTGTGTTCTGTGGTTGATAATGTCTGCTCCCATCCCTGTGTTCTGTGGATGATAATGTCTGCTCCCCTCCCTGTGTTCTGTGGATGATAATGTCTGCTCCCCTCACTGTGTTCTGTGGTTGATAATGTCTGCTCCCCTCCCTGTGTTCTGTGGATGATAATGTCTGTTCTCCTCCCTGTGTTCTGTGGTTGATAATCTCTTCTCCTCCCTGTGTTCTGTGGTTGATAATGTCTGCTCCCCTCCCTGTGTTCTGTGGATGATAATCTCTTCTCCTCCTGTGTTCTGTGGTTGATAATGTCTGCTCCTCCCTGTGTTCTGTGGTTGATAATGTCTGCTCCTCCCTGTGTTATGTGGTTGATAATGTCTGCTCTCCTCCTGTGTTCTGTGGTTGATAATGTCTGCTCCTCCCTGTGTTCTGTGGTTGATAATGTCTGCTCCTCCCTGTGTTCTGTGGTTGATAATGTCTGCTCCCCTCCCTGTGTTCTGTGGTTGATAATGTCTGCTCTCCTCCCTGTGTTCTGTGGTTGATAATGTCTGCTCCTCTCTGTGTTCTGTGGTTGATCATCTCTGCTCCTCCCTGTGTTCTGTGGTTGATAATGTCTGCTCCCCTCCCTGTGTTCTGTGGTTGATAATGTCTGCTCCTCCCTGTGTTCTGTGGTTGATAATGTATGTTTCCCTCCCTGTGTTCTGTGGTTGATAATCTCTGCTCCTCCCTGTGTGCTGTGGTTGATAATGTCTGCTCCCCTCCCTGTGTTCTGTGGATGATAATGTCTGCTCCCCTCCCTGTGTTCTGTGGTTGATAATGTCTGCTCCCCTCCCTGTGTTCTGTGGATGATAATGTCTGCTCCCCTCCCTGTGTTCTGTGAATGATAATGTCTGCTCCTCCCTGTGTTCTGTGGTTGATAATGTCTGCTCCCCTCCCTGTGTTCTGTGGTTGATAATGTCTGCTCTCCTCCCTGTGTTCTGTGGTTGATAATGTCTGCTCTTCCCTGTGTTCTGTGGTTGATAATATCTGCTCCCCTCCCTGTGTTCTGTGGTTGATAATATCTGCTCCCCTCCCTGTGTTCTGTGGTTGATAATGTCTGCTCTCCTCCCTGTGTTCTGTGGTTGATAATGTCTGCTCCTCCCTGTGTTCTGTGGTTGATAATGTCTGCTCCCCTCCCTGTGTTCTGTGGTTGATAATGTCTGTTCTCCTCCCTGTGTTCTGTGGTTGATAATCTCTGCTCCCCTCCCTGTGTTCTGTGGTTGATAATGTCTGCTCCCCTCCCTGTGTTCTGTGGTTGATAATGTCTGCTCCTCCCTGTGTTCTGTGGATGATAATGTCTGCTCCCCTCCCTGTGTTCTGTGGTTGATAATGTCTGCTCCCATCCCTGTGTTCTGTGGATGATAATGTCTGCTCCCCTCCCTGTGTTCTGTGGATGATAATGTCTGCTCCCCTCACTGTGTTCTGTGGTTGATAATGTCTGCTCCCCTCCCTGTGTTCTGTGGATGATAATGTCTGTTCTCCTCCCTGTGTTCTGTGGTTGATAATCTCTTCTCCTCCCTGTGTTCTGTGGTTGATAATGTCTGCTCCCCTCCCTGTGTTCTGTGGATGATAATCTCTTCTCCTCCCTGTGTTCTGTGGTTGATAATGTCTGCTCCTCCCTGTGTTCTGTGGTTGATAATGTCTGCTCCTCCCTGTGTTCTGTGGTTGATAATGTCTGCTCTCCTCCCTGTGTTCTGTGGTTGATAATGTCTGCTCCTCCCTGTGTTCTGTGGTTGATAATGTCTGCTCCTCCCTGTGTTCTGTGGTTGATAATGTCTGCTCCCCTCCCTGTGTTCTGTGGTTGATAATGTCTGCTCTCCTCCCTGTGTTCTGTGGTTGATAATGTCTGCTCCTCTCTGTGTTCTGTGGTTGATCATCTCTGCTCCTCCCTGTGTTCTGTGGTTGATAATGTCTGCTCCCCTCCCTGTGTTCTGTGGTTGATAATGTCTGCTCCTCCCTGTGTTCTGTGGTTGATAATGTATGTTTCCTCCCTGTGTTCTGTGGTTGATAATCTCTGCTCCTCCTGTGTGCTGTGGTTGATAATGTCTGCTCCCCTCCCTGTGTTCTGTGGATGATAATGTCTGCTCCCCTCCCTGTGTTCTGTGGTTGATAATGTCTGCTCCCCTCCCTGTGTTCTGTGGATGATAATGTCTGCTCCCCTCCCTGTGTTCTGTGAATGATAATGTCTGCTCCTCCCTGTGTTCTGTGGTTGATAATGTCTGCTCCCCTCCCTGTGTTCTGTGGTTGATAATGTCTGCTCTCCTCCCTGTGTTCTGTGGTTGATAATGTCTGCTCCTCCCTGTGTTCTGTGGTTGATAATATCTGCTCCCCTCCCTGTGTTCTGTGGTTGATAATATCTGCTCCCCTCCCTGTGTTCTGTGGTTGATAATGTCTGTTCTCCTCCCTGTGTTCTGTGGTTGATAATCTCTGCTCCCCTCCCTGTGTTCTGTGGTTGATAATGTCTGCTCCCCTCCCTGTGTTCTGTGGTTGATAATGTCTGCTCCTCCCTGTGTTCTGTGGATGATAATGTCTGCTCCCCTCCCTGTGTTCTGTGGTTGATAATGTCTGCTCCCCTCCCTGTGTTCTGTGGATGATAATGTCTGCTCCCCTCCCTGTGTTCTGTGGTTGATAATGTCTGCTCCCCTCCCTGTGTTCTGTGGATGATAATGTCTGTTCTCCTCCCTGTGTTCTGTGGTTGATAATCTCTTCTCCTCCCTGTGTTCTGTGGTTGATAATGTCTGCTCCTCCCTGTGTTCTGTGGTTGATAATGTCTGCTCCTCCCTGTGTTCTGTGGTTGATAATGTCTGCTCCCCTCCCTGTGTTCTGTGGTTGATAATGTCTGCTCTCCTCCCTGTGTTCTGTGGTTGATAATGTCTGCTCCTCCCTGTGTTCTGTGGTTGATAATGTCTGCTCCTCCCTGTGTTCTGTGGTTGATAATGTCTGCTCCCCTCCCTGTGTTCTGTGGTTGATAATGTCTGCTCTCCTCCCTGTGTTCTGTGGTTGATAATGTCTGCTCCTCTCTGTGTTCTGTGGTTGATAATCTCTGCTCCTCCCTGTGTTCTGTGGTTGATAATGTCTGCTCCCCTCCCTGTGTTCTGTGGTTGATAATGTCTGCTTCTCCCTGTGTTCTGTGGTTGATAATGTCTGCTCTCCTCCCTGTGTTCTGTGGTTGATAATGTCTGCTCCCCTCCCTGTGTTCTGTGGATGATAATGTCTGCTCCTCCCTGTGTTCTGTGGATGATAATGTCTGTTCTCCTCCCTGTGTTCTGTGGTTGATAATCTCTTCTCCTCCCTGTGTTCTGTGGTTGATAATGTCTGCTCCTCCCTGTGTTCTGTGGTTGATAATGTCTGCTCCTCCCTGTGTTCTGTGGTTGATAATGTCTGCTCCCCTCCCTGTGTTCTGTGGTTGATAATGTCTGCTCTCCTCCCTGTGTTCTGTGGTTGATAATGTCTGCTCCTTTCTGTGTTCTGTGGTTGATAATCTCTGCTCCTCCCTATGTTCTGTGGTTGATAATGTCTGCTCCCCTCCCTGTGTTCTGTGGTTGATAATGTCTGCTTCTCCCTGTGTTCTGTGGTTGATAATGTCTGCTCTCCTCCCTGTGTTCTGTGGTTGATAATGTCTGCTCCCCTCCCTGTGTTCTGTGGATGATAATGTCTGCTCCTCCCTGTGTTCTGTGGATGATAATGTCTGTTCTCCTCCCTGTGTTCTGTGGTTGATAATCTCTTCTCCTCCCTGTGTTCTGTGGTTGATAATGTCTGCTCCTCCCTGTGTTCTGTGGTTGATAATGTCTGCTCCTCCCTGTGTTCTGTGGTTGATAATGTCTGCTCCCCTCCCTGTGTTCTGTGGTTGATAATGTCTGCTCCTCCCTGTGTTCTGTGGTTGATAATGTCTGCTCCTCCCTGTGTTCTGTGGTTGATAATGTCTGTTCCCCTCCCTGTGTTCTGTGGTTGATAATATCTGCTCCCCTCCCTGTGTTCTGTGGTTGATAATGTCTGTTCTCCTCCCTGTGTTCTGTGGTTGATAATCTCTGCTCCCCTCCCTGTGTTCTGTGGTTGATAATGTCTGCTCCCCTCCCTGTGTTCTGTGGTTGATAATGTCTGCTCCTCCCTGTGTTCTGTGGATGATAATGTCTGCTCCCCTCCCTGTGTTCTGTGGTTGATAATGTCTGCTCCCCTCCCTGTGTTCTGTGGATGATAATGTCTGTTCTCCTCCTGTGTTCTGTGGTTGATAATCTCTTTTCCTCCCTGTGTTCTGTGGTTGATAATGTCTGCTCCTCCCTGTGTTCTGTGGTTGATAATGTCTGCTCCTCCCTGTGTTCTGTGGTTGATAATGTCTGCTCCCCTCCCTGTGTTCTGTGGTTGATAATGTCTGCTCTCCTCCCTGTGTTCTGTGGTTGATAATGTCTGCTCCTCCCTGTGTTCTGTGGTTGATAATGTCTGCTCCTCCCTGTGTTCTGTGGTTGATAATGTCTGCTCCCCTCCCTGTGTTCTGTGGTTGATAATGTCTGCTCTCCTCCCTGTGTTCTGTGGTTGATAATGTCTGCTCCTCTCTGTGTTCTGTGGTTGATAATCTCTGCTCCTCCCTGTGTTCTGTGGTTGATAATGTCTGCTCCCCTCCCTGTGTTCTGTGGTTGATAATGTCTGCTTCTCCCTGTGTTCTGTGGTTGATAATGTCTGCTCTCCTCCCTGTGTTCTGTGGTTGATAATGTCTGCTCCCCTCCCTGTGTTCTGTGGATGATAATGTCTGCTCCTCCCTGTGTTCTGTGGATGATAATGTCTGTTCTCCTCCCTGTGTTCTGTGGTTGATAATCTCTTCTCCTCCCTGTGTTCTGTGGTTGATAATGTCTGCTCCTCCCTGTGTTCTGTGGTTGATAATGTCTGCTCCTCCCTGTGTTCTGTGGTTGATAATGTCTGCTCCCCTCCCTGTGTTCTGTGGTTGATAATGTCTGCTCCTCCCTGTGTTCTGTGGTTGATAATGTCTGCTCCTCCCTGTGTTCTGTGGTTGATAATGTCTGTTCCCCTCCCTGTGTTCTGTGGTTGATAATGTCTGCTCCTCCCTGTGTTCTGTGGTTGATAATGTCTGCTCCTCCCTGTGTTCTGTGGTTGATAATGTCTGCTCCCCTCCCTGTGGTCTGTGGTTGATAATGTCTGCTCCCCTCCCTGTGGTCTGTGGTTGATAATGTCTGCTCCCCTCCCTGTGTTCTGTGGTTGATAATGTCTGCTCCCCTCCCTGTGGTCTATGGTTGATAATGTCTGCTCCCCTCCCTGTGTTCTGTGGTTGATCATCTCTGCTCCTCCCTCGTTTCTGTGGTTGATAATGTCTGCTTTCCTCCCTATGTTGTGTGGTTGATAATGTCTGCTCCCCTCCCTGTGTTCTGTGGTTGATAATGTCTGTTCTCCTCCCTGTGTTCTGTGGTTGATAATGTCTGCTCCTCCCTGTGTTCTGTGGTTGATAATGTCTGCTCCCCTCTCTGTGTTCTGTGGTTGATAATCTCTGCTCCTCCCTGGTTTCTGTGGTTGATAATGTCTGCTTCCCTCCGTGTGTTCTGTGGTTGATAATGCATATGTCAGATATCATCTCCTCCTACTGAACCATATGTCAGATATCATCTCCTCCTGAACAATATGTCAGATATCATCTCTTCCTCCTGAACCATATGTCAGATATCATCTCCTCCTGAACCATATGTCAGATATCATCTCCTCCTGAACCATATGTCAGATATCATCTTCTCCTCCTGAACCATATGTCAGATATCATCTCCTCCTGAACCATATGTCAGATATCATCTCCTCCTGAACCATATGTCAGATATCATCTCTTCCTCCTGAACCATATGTCAGATATCATCTTCTCCTGAACCATATGTCAGATATCATCTTCTCCTCCTGAACCGTAGGTCAGATATCATCTCCTCCTGAACCATATGTCAGATATCATCTTCTCCTCCTGAACCATATGTCAGATATCATCTCCTCCTGAACCATATGTCAGATATCATCTCCTCCTGAACCATATGTCAGATATCATCTTCTCCCCCTGAACCATATGTCAGATATCATCTCCTCCTGAACCATATGTCAGATATCATCTTCTCCTCCTGAACCATATGTCAGATATCATAATCTCCTCCTGAACCATATGTCAGATATCATCTTCTCCTCCTGAACCATATGTCAGATATCATAATCTCCTCCTGAACCATATGTCAGATATCATCTCCTCCTGAACCATATGTCAGATATCATCTCCTCCTGAACCATATGCCAGATATCATCTCCTCCTGAACCGTATGTCAGATATCATCGTCTACTCCTGAACCATATGTCAGATATCATCTCCTCCTGAACCATATGTCAGATATCATCTCCTACTGAACCATATGTCAGATATCATCTCCTCCTGAACCATATGTCAGATATCATCTCCTCCTGAACCATATGTCAGATATCATCTCCTCCTGAACCATATGTCAGATATCATCTCCTCCTGAACCATATGTCAGATATCATCTCCTACTGAACCATATGCCAGATATCATCTCCTCCTGAACCATATGTCAGATATCATCTCCTACTGAACCATATGTCAGATATCATCTGACTAGCACACAGCTCAGTCACCCATGCATACCCATGTATCTTCACAGTCCCCAAGTCCAGAACAGACTATGGGAGGCGCACAGTACTACATAGTGCCATGACTACATGGAACTCTATTCCACAGTACTACATAGAGCCATGACTACATGGAACTCTATTCCACAGTACTACATAGAGCCATGACTACATGGAACTCTATTCCACAGTACTACATAGAGCCATGACTACATGGAACTCTATTCCACAGTACTACATAGAGCCATGACTACATGGAACGCTATTCCACAGTACTACATAGAGCCATGACATTTACATTTACATTTAAGTCATTTAGCAGACGCTCTTATCCAGAGCGACTTACAAATTGGTGCATTCACCTTATGACATCCAGTGGAACAGCCATTACAATAGTGCATCTAAATCTTTTAAGGGGGTGAGAAGGATTACTTTATCCTATCCTAGGTATTCCTTAAAGAGGTGGGGTTTCAGGTGTCTCCGGAAGGTGGTGATTGACTCGCTGTCCTGGCGTCGTGAGGGAGTTTGTTCCACTCATTGGGGGCCAGAGCAGCGAACAGTTTTGACTGGGCTGAGCGGGAACTGTACTTCCTCAGTGGTAGGGAGGCGAGCAGGCCAGAGGTGGATGAACGCAGTGCCCTTGTTTGGGTGTAGGGCCTGATCAGAGCCTGGAGGTACTGAGGTGCCGTTCCCTCACAGCTCCGTAGGCAAGCACCATGGTCTTGAAGCGGATGCGAGCTTCAACTGAAGCCAGTGGAGAGAGCGGAGGAGCGGGGTGACGTGGAGAGAACTTGGGAAGGTTGAACACCAGACGGGCTGCGGCGTTCTGGATGAGTTGTAGGGGTTTAATGGCACAGGCAGGGAGCCCAGCCAACAGCGAGTTGCAGTAATCCAGACGGGAGATGACAAGTGCCTGGATTAGGACCTGCGCCGCTTCCTGTGTGAGGCAGGGTCCCAACGCTCCGGATGTTGTAGAGCATGAACCTACAGGAACGGGCCACCGCCTTGATGTTATTTGAGAACGACAGGGTGTTGTCCAGGATCACGCCAAGGTTCTTAGCGCTCTGGGAGGAGGACACAATGGAGTTGTCCACCGTGATGGCGAGATCATGGAACGGGCAGTCCTTCCCCGGGAGGAAGAGCAGCTCCGTCTTGCCGAGGTTCAGCTTGAGGTGGTGATCCGTCATCCACACTGATATGTCTGCCAGACATGCAGAGATGCGATTCGCCACCTGGTCATCAGAAGGGGGAAAGGAGAAGATTAATTGTGTGTCGTCTGCATAGCAATGATAGGAGAGACCATGTGAGGTTATGACAGAGCCAAGTGACTTGGTGTATAGCGAGAATAGGAGAGGGCCTAGAACAGAGCCCTGGGGACACCAGTGGTGAGAGCACGTGGTGAGGAGACAGATTCGCCACGCCACCTGGTAGGAGCGACCTGTCAGGTAGGACGCAATCCAGCGTGGGCCGCGCCGGAGATGCCTGCGGAGAGGGTGGAGAGGAGGATCTGATGGTTCACAGTATCGAAGGCAGCCGATAGGTCTAGAAGGATGAGAGCAGATCTAGCTTTAGCAGTGCGGAGCGCCTCCGTGATACAGAGAAGAGCAGTCTCAGTTGAATGACTAGTCTTGAAACCTGACTGATTTGGATCAAGAAGGTCATTCTGAGAGAGATAGCGGGAGAGCTGGCCAAGGACGGCACGTTCAAGAGTTTTGGAGAGAAAAGAAAGAAGGGATACTGGTCTGTAGTTGTTGACATCGGAGGGATCGAGTGTAGGTTTTTTCAGAAGGGGTGCAACTCACGCTCTCTACATGGACATGACTACATGGAACTCTATTCCACAGTACTACATAGAGCCATGACTACATGGAACTCTATTCCACAGTACTACATAGAGCCATGACTACATGGAACTCTATTCCACAGTACTACATAGAGCCATGACTACATGGAACTCTATTCCACACTACTACACAGAGCCATGACTACATGGAACTCTATTTCACAGTACTACATAGAGCCATGACTACATGGAACTCTATTCCACAGTACTACACAGAGCCATGACTACATGGAACTCTATTCCACAGTACTACATAGAGCCATGACTACAGGGACCTCTATTCCACAGTACTACATAGAGCCCTGACTACATGGAACTCTATTCCACAGTACTACATAGAGCCATGACTACAGGGAACTCTATTCCACAGTACTACATAGAGCCCTGACTACATGGAACTCTATTCCACAGTACTACATAGAGCCATGACTACAGGGAACTCTATTCCACAGTACTACATAGAGCCATGACTACATGGAACTCTATTCCACAGTACTACATAGAGCCATGACTACAGGGAACTCTATTCCACAGTACTACATAGAGCCATGACTACATGGAACTCTATTCCACAGTACTACATAGAGCCATGACCACATGGAACTCTATTCCACAGTACTACATAGAGCCATGACTACATGGAACTCTATTCCACAGTACTACATAGAGCCATGACTACATGGAACTCTATTCCACAGTACTACATAGAGCCATGACTACATGGAACTCTATTCCACAGTACTACATAGAACTCTATTCCACAGTACAACATAGAGCCATGACTACATGGAACTCTATTCCAGATCAGGTAACTGATGCAAACAGTAGAATCAGATTGAATTAGCTTAATATAAGGCTAATGCTACATTGAATGTATGACCTGGAGGAAGTAGGCGAGGACATCGATATATAAATCAATCTTAAACAGGATTATGTATTTTGGGAGAGAGAAAGACTGCGGGAATGTGTTTGCATGCACATTGATTTAAAGCAAAGATATTCCAGTGATTGGCTGTTTTAAAACTGCAGCAGCTGACCCCCGAAAGCCAGATGGAGAAGTGTAAATTAGACAAGCAATTCCTCCTTATGTTATTGTATCATAGGCTATGCTACAGAAAATGTAGGCCTACCTGTCACAAGAAAAAATGTGACTTTGATGAGATGATAGGTCTACATGCATTGTGAACTGAGCTCCATACTGAGATGGGCTGTCTGTCCCCACCCTGAGATGGACTGTCTGTCCCCACCCTGAGATGGACTGTCTGTCCCCACCCTGAGATGGACTGTCTGTCCCCACCCTGAGATGGGCTGTCTGTCCCCACCCTGAGATGGGCTGTCTGTCCCCACCCTGAGATGGGCTGTCTGTCCCCACCCTCAGATGGGCTGTCTGTCCCCACCCTGAGATGGGCTGTCTGTCCCCACCCTGAGATGGGCTGTCTGTCCCCACCCTGAGATGGGCTGTCTGTCCCCACCCTCAGATGGGCTGTCTGTCCCCACCCTCAGATGGGCTGTCTGTCCCCACCCTGAGATGGGCTGTCTGTCCCCACCCTGAGATGGGCTGTCTGTCCCCACCCTGAGATGGGCTGTCTGTCACCACCCTGAGATGGACTGTCTGTCACCACCCTGAGATGGACTGTCTGTCCCCACCCTGAGATGGGCTGTCTGTCCCCACCCTGAGATGGACTGTCTGTCCTCACCCTGAGATGGGCTGTCTGTCCCCACCCTGAGATGGGCTGTCTGTCCCCACCCTGAGATGGGCTGTCTGTCCCCACCCTGAGATGGGCTGTCTGTCCTCACCCTGAGATGGGCTGTCTGTCCCCACCCTGAGATGGGCTGTCTGTCCCCACCCTCAGATGGGCTGTCTGTCTGTCCCCACCCTGAGATGGACTGTCTGTCTGTCCCCACCCTGAGATGGGCTGTCTGTCCCCACCCTGAGATGGGCTGTCTGTCCCCACCCTGAGATGGGCTATCTGTCCCCACCCTGAGATGGGCTGTCTGTCCCCACCCTGAGATGGGCTGTCTGTCCCCACCCTGAGATGGGCTGTCTGTCCCCACCCTGAGATGGGCTGTCTGTCCTCACCCTGAGATGGGCTGTCTGTCCCCACCCTGAGATGGGCTGTCTGTCCCCACCCTCAGATGGGCTGTCTGTCTGTCCCCACCCTGAGATGGACTGTCTGTCCCCACCCTGAGATGGGCTGTCTGTCCCCACCCTGAGATGGACTATCTGTCCCCACCCTGAGATGGGCTGTCTGTCCTCACCCTGAGATGGGCTGTCTGTCCCCACCCTGAGATGGACTGTCTGTCCCCACCCTGAGATGGGCTGTCTGTCCCCACCCTGAGATGGGCTGTCTGTCCCCACCCTCAGATGGGCTGTCTGTCCTCACCCTGAGATGGGCTGTCTGTCCCCACCCTGAGATGGGCTGTCTGTCCCCACCCTGAGATGGGCTGTCTGTCCTCACCCTGAGATGGGCTGTCTGTCCCCACCCTGAGATGGGCTGTCTGTCCCCACCCTGAGATGGGCTGTCTGTCCTCACCCTGAGATGGGCTGTCTGTCCCCACCCTGAGAAGGGCTGTCTGTCCCCACCCTGATATGGACTGTCTGTCCTCACCCTGAGATGCGCTGTCTGTCCCCACCCTGAGATGGGCTGTCTGTCCCCACCCTGAGATGGGCTGTCTGTCCCCACCCTGAGATGGGCTGTCTGTCCCCACCCTGAGATGGGCTATCTGCCCCCACTCTGAGATGGGCTGTCTGTCCCCACCCTGAGATGGGCTGTCTGTCCCCACCCTGAGATGGGCTGTCTGTACTCACCCTGAGATGGGCTGTCTGTCCCCATCCTGAGATGGGCTGTCTGTCCCCACCCTGAGATGGGCTGTCTGTCCCCACCCTGAGCGTTGATGATTCAAAATGCAGATAGCAGAGAGAAGGCCGGGGAGATTCCAGATTTAGACATTGCAAAAAGGCCAATTTAACATTTCAGGTTATAGAAATAACGTCTAATAATTTACCGGTTTCTCAGTTATTTATCCCCGGAAACGGGAGTGGGTTTGGGCGGGAAATCTCATTAAGTCTCGGTAACCCGGTCGAACCGCTAGTCAAACCTGGAGCTGTAAGGTTGTGAATTCCTCAGATAAGAAGTGTTTTCTCTCATAACCCACATAATCAGTCTGTAGATGGCTGCTATTTCCGCTGGGCTGAGTGGTGAGAAGAGTTTACACACGTGTGCACGCACACGCACGCCAGTTAGACAGAGCTGCTGGTCTGTGAGAGCTGTTTGCTAACATAATGTACTATATCTCCTGCCGGCCATTGCACTGTGCTCGGGAGGAAATAGATATTGTAGTGCCAGAGGTGCCGAAATAACTCACAGATAGAATTTACATACAGTGAGAGTTTTAGTACTCTGCCATTTTAAACTGAATCTTCACCAAATGTAAATTATTATTTTAAAATATTTTCATTCAAATCTATGTTAGTTCAGTGGAGAAATTAGGTGGTTTACCTCTCTCATAAAATGTTATGGGCAACATACATTCTCAGAGATTTTACCTCTCTCATAAAATGTTATGGGCAACATACATTCTCAGAGATTTTACCTCTCTCATAAAATGTTATGGGCAACATACATTCTCAGAGATTTTACCTCTCTCATAAAATGTTATGGGCAACATACATTCTCAGAGATTCTAATCTGGTCTGTTACTATCCCCAATCTTCTACTCTGGTCTGTTACTATCCCCAATCTTCTACTCTGGTCTGTTACTATCCCCAATCTTCCACTCTGGTCTGTTACTATCCCCAATCTTCCACTCTGGTCTGTTACTATTCCCATACTTCCACTCTGGTCTGTTACTATTCCCATACTTCCACTCTGGTCTGTTACTATCCCCAATCTTCCACTCTGGTCTGTTACTATCCCCAATCTTCCACTCTGGTCTGTTACTATCCCCAATCTTCCACTCTGGTCTGTTACTATCCCCAATCTTCTACTCTGGTCTGTTACTATCCCCAATCTTCTACTCTGGTCTGTTACTATCCCCAATCTTCTACTCTGGTGTGTTACTATACCCAATCTTCTACTCTGGTCTGTTACTATACCCAATCTTCTACTCTGGTCTGTTACTATCCCCAATCTTCCACTCTGGTCTGTTACTATCCCCAATCTTCTACTCTGGTCTGTTACTATCCCCAATCTTCCACTCTGGTCTGTTACTATCCCCAATCTTCCACTCTGGTCTGTTACTATCCCCAATCTTCTACTCTGGTCTGTTACTATCCCCAATCTTCTACTCTGGTCTGTTACTATCCCCAATCTTCTACTCTGGTCTGTTACTATACCCAATCTTCTACTCTGGTCTGTTACTATACCCAATCTTCTACTCTGGTCTGTTACTATCCCCAATCTTCTACTCTGGTCTGTTACTATCCCTAATCTTCTACTCTGGTCTGTTACTATCACCAATCTTCTACTCTGGTCTGTTACTATCCCCAATCTTCTACTCTGGTCTGGTACTATCCCCAATCTTCTACTCTGGTCTGTTACTATCCCCAATCTTCTACTCTGGTCTGTTACTATCCCCAATCTTCTACTCTGGTCTGTTACTATCCCCAATCTTCTACTCTGGTCTGTTACTATCCCCAATCTTCTACTCTGGTCTGTTACTATCCCCAATCTTCTACTCTGGTCTGTTACTATCACCAATCTTCTACTCTGGTCTGTTACTATCCCCAATCTTCTACTCTGGTCTGTTACTATCCCCAATCTTCTACTCTGGTCTGTTACTATCCCCAATCTTCTAATCTTCTCTGGTCTGTTACTATCCCCAATCTTCTACTCTGGTCTGTTACTATCCCCAATCTTCTACTCTGGTCTGTTACTATCCCCAATCTTCTTCTCTGGTCTGTTACTATCCCCAATCTTCTACTCTGGTCTGTTACTATCCCCAATCTTCTACTCTGGTCTGGTACTATCCCCAATCTTCTACTCTGGTCTGTTACTATCCCCAATCTTCTACTCTGGTCTGTTACTATCCCCAATCTTCTACTCTGGTCTGTTACTATCCCCAATCTTCTACTCTGGTCTGTTACTATCCCCAATCTTCTACTCTGGTCTGTTACTATCCCCAATCTTCTACTCTGGTCTGTTACTATCACCAATCTTCTACTCTGGTCTGTTACTATCCCCAATCTTCTACTCTGGTCTGTTACTATCCCCAATCTTCTACTCTGGTCTGTTACTATCCCCAATCTTCTACTCTGGTCTGTTACTATCCCCAATCTTCTACTCTGGTCTGTTACTATCCCCAATCTTCTACTCTGGTCTGTTACTATCGGCAATTTTTTTTCTTCCTGTATTTCAGTACTTTCTGATTTGTGGTGCTAATGAGAGTGTTATTTATTACATGTTGTTAGGTGGGTGAGTTAGAGAGTTGCAGACAGAACAGCTCCAGGTGCTTCTATAACTACTGCACTGTCATCCCAGACACACTCTGGCTTTAACTGGAACTGAAGTGAAAGCTGTTCTCACAGCTGCATTCGTCCCACTGGAGCCATTCAGAACTGAAACTCACTGATGTAACCGTCAGTCTTTCACTGCCTATTTTTAAAGGTCACTGTGTAGAAACAGGGGGGGGGTGATATTATACCCAGTGTTACTGTATGATGAGGGCAGTATTATGATCATCCCTTCTCACTTTAACTGGTAGCTATCAAGCATGATGCTTAACACCCCGGACCATCGGACAATCTAAGCTAGATCAATAAAATCAATAAAATGTATTTATAAAGCTCTTCTTACGTCAGCTGATATCTCAAAGTGCTGTACAGAAACCCGCCTAAAACCCCAAGCAGCAAGCAATGCAGGTGTAGAAGCATGATGTCCTCACACAAATTCACACCAATCTCACACAAATTAAAAAGGAACCTGCCAGGTACAACCCCAAATCTGTAAACATGGGCACCCTCATAGATATCATCCTGACCAACTTGCTCTCTAAATACACCTATGCTTTCTTCAACCAGGATCTCAGCAATCACTGCCTCATTGCCTGCGTGCGTAATGGGTCCACGGTCAAACAACCACCCCTCATCACTGTCAAACGCTCCCTAAAACACTTCTGCGAGCAGGCCTTTCTAATCGACCTGGCCCGGGTATCCTGGAAGGATATTGACCTCATCCCGTCAGTTGAGGATGCCTGGTTGTTCTTCAAAAGTGCCTTCCTCTCCATCTTAAATAAGCATGCCCCATTCAAAAAATGCGGAACTAAGAACAGATATAGTCCTTGGTTCACTCCAGACCTGACTGCCCTTGACCAGCACAAAAACATCCTGTGGCGTACTGCATTAGCATTGAATAGTCCCCTCGATATGCAACTTTTCAGGGAAGTCAGGAACCAATACACACAGTCAGCAAGGAAAGCAAAGGCTAGCTATTTCAAGCAGAAATTTGCATCCTGCAGCATTAATTCCAAAAAGTTCTGGGACACTGTAAAGTCCATGGAGAATAAGAGCACCTCCTCCCAGCTGCCCACTGCACTGAGGCTAGGAAACACTGTCACCACCAATAAATCTACATTATTCTACAGCTGGCCATGCTTTCCACCTGGCTACCCCGACCCCGGCCAACAGCTCTGCACCCTCCACAGAAACCCCCCTGCTTCTCCTTCACCCAAATCCAGACAGCTGATGTTCTGAAAGAGCTGCAGAATCTGGATCCCTACAAATCATCCGGGCTAGACAATCTGGACCCTCTCTTTCTAAAATTATCAGCCGCCATTGTCACAACCCCTATTACTAGTCTGTTCAACCTCTCTATCATATTGTTTGAGATTCCTAAAGATTGGAAAGCGGCCGCGGTCATCCCCCTCTTCAAAGGGGGAGACACTCTAGACCCAAACTGTTACAGACCTATATCGGGGCGGCAGGGTAGCCTAGTGGTTAGAGCGTTGGACTAGTAACCGGAAGGTTGCAAGTTCAAACCCCCGAGCTGACAAGGTACAAATCGGTCGTTCTGTCCCTGAACAGGCATTCATTCACTGTTCCTAGGCCGTCATTGAAAATAAGAATTTGTTCTTATCTGACTTGCCGAGTTAAATAAAGGTACAATAAATATCGATCCTACCCTTCTAAAGTGCCTTTCTAAAGTGTTTGAGAGCCAAGTGAACAAACAGATCACCGACCATCTCGAATCCCACCGTACCTATGCAATCTGGTTTCCAAGCTGAAGCTGGTGCACCTCAGCCACGCTCTAAATGATAACCAACATCGATAAAAACAGTATTTTGCAGCCTTCTTCTTAGAAGGCAAGGCTTTCACTCTGTCATGCCATACAACACTCCTTCCGTGGCCTCCAGCTGCTTTTAAATGCAGGTAAAACTAAATGCATTCTCTTCAACCGATCGCTGCCCGCACCTGTCCACCCGTCTAGCATCACTACTCTGGACGGTTATGACTTAGAATATGTGGACATCTAGAAATACCTAGGTGTCTGGTTAGACTGTAAACTCTCCTTCCAGACTCAGATGAAGCATCGCCAATCCAAAATTAAATCTAGAATCGGCTTCCTATTTCACAACAAAGCCTCCTTCACTCACGCTGCCAAACTAACCCTTGTAAAACTGACTATCCTGCTAATACTTGACTTTGGCGATGTCATTTACAAATTATCCTCCAACACTCAACTCAGCAAATTGGATGCAGTCTATCACAGTGGCATCCATTTTGTCACCAAAGCCCCATATACTACCCACCATTGCGACCTGTATGCTCTCGTTGGCTCATCCTCGCTACATATTCACCGCCAAACCCTCTGGCTCCAGGTCATCTACAAGTCTTTGCTAGGTAAAGCTCTGCCTTATCTCAGCTCACTGGTCACCATAGCAACACCCACCCGTAGCACGCGCTCCAGCAGGTGTATTGCACTGGTCATCCAGCGTACTAATCTCTGTAGCTGTACATAGTCCATCTGTAATAGCCCATCCAACCAACTACCTACCTCATTTTTTGTTTTTCTGCTCTTTAGCACACCAGTATTTCGACTTGCACATCCTCATCTGCACATCTATCACGCCAGTGTTAATTGCTAAATTGTAATTACTTCTCCACTGTGGCCTATTTATTGCCTTTACCTCCTTACTTCATTTACACACACTGTATACAGATGTTTCTATTGTGGTATTGACTGTACGTTTTGTTTTACTCCATTTGTAACTCTGTTGTTGCCTGTGTCACACTGCTTTGCTTTGTCTTGGCCAGTTGTAAATGAGAACTTAAATAAAGGGGAAATAAATACATTTAAAAAAATGGTGCACTGAGGAAGTACAGAGAGAGATTTGGTGAAACTGTAGACTTGATCATAATGCCATTTGGTGAAACTGTAGACTTGATCATAATGCCATTTGGTGAAACTGTAGACTTGATCATAATGCCATTTGGTGAAACTGTAGACTTGATCATAATGCCATTTGGTGAAACTGTAGACTTTGATCATAATGCCATTTGGTGAAACTGTAGACTTGATCATAATGCCATTTGGTGAAACTGTAGACTTGATCATAATGCCATTTGGTGTAACTGTAGACTTGATCATAATGCCATTTGGTGAAACTGTAGACTTGATCATAATGCCATTTGGTGAAACTGTAGACTTGATCATAATGCCATTTGGTGAAACTGTAGACTTGATCATAATGCCATTTGGTGAAACTGTAGACTTGATCATAATGCCATTTGGTGAAACTGTAGACTTGATCATAATGCCATTTGGTGAAACTGTAGACTTTGATCATAATGCCATTTGGTGAAACTGTAGACTTGATCATAATGCCATTTGGTGAAACTGTAGACTTTGATCATAATGCCATTTGGTGAAACTGTAGACTTGATCATAATGCCATTTGGTGAAACTGTAGACTTGATCATAATGCCATTTGGTGTAACTGTAGACTTGATCATAATGCCATTTGGTGAAACTGTAGACTTGATCATAATGCCATTTGGTGAAACTGTAGACTTGATCATAATGCCATTTGGTGAAACTGTAGACTTGATCATAATGCCATTTGGTGAAACTGTAGACTTGATCATAATGCCATTTGGTGAAACTGTAGACTTGATCATAATGCCATTTGCCATTTGGTGAAACTGTAGACTTGATCATAATGCCATTTGGTGAAACTGTAGACTTGATCATAATGCCATTTGGTGAAACTGTAGACTTGATCATAATGCCATTTGGTGAAACTGTAGACTTGATCATAATGCCATTTGGTGAAACTGTAGACTTGATCATAATGCCATTTGGTGAAACTGTAGACTTGATCATAATGCCATTTGGTGAAACTGTAGACTTGATCATAATGCCATTTGGTGAAACTGTAGACTTGATCATAATGCCATTTGGTGAAACTGTAGACTTGATCATAATGCCATTTGGTGAAACTGTAGACATTTTGAATCATAATGCCATTTGGTGAAACTGTAGACTTGATCATAATGCCATTTGGTGAAACTGTAGACTTGATCATAATGCCATAATGCCATTTGGTGAAACTGTAGACTTGATCATAATGCCATTTGGTGAAACTGTAGACTTGATCATAATGCCATTTGGTGAAACTGTAGACTTGATCATAATGCCATTTGGTGAAACTGTAGACTTGATCATAATGCCATTTGGTGAAACTGTAGACTTGATCATAATGCCATTTGGTGAAACTGTAGACTTGATCATAATGCCATTTGGTGAAACTGTAGACTTGATCATAATGCCATTTGGTGAAACTGTAGACTTGATCATAATGCCATTTGGTGAAACTGTAGACTTGATCATAATGCCATTTGGTGAAACTGTAGACTTGATCATAATGCCATTTGGTGAAACTGTAGACTTGATCATAATGCCATTTGGTGAAACTGTAGACTTGATCATAATGCCATTTGGTGAAATCTGTAGACTTGATCATAATGCCATTTGGTGAAACTGTAGACTTGATCATAATGCCATTTGGTGAAACTGTAGACTTGATCATAATGCCATTTGGTGAAACTGTAGACTTGATCATAATGCCATTTGGTGAAACTGTAGACTTGATCATAATGCCATTTGGTGAAACTGTAGACTTGATCATAATGCCATTTGGTGAAACTGTAGACTTGATCATAATGCCATTTTTGTAGACTTTGATCATAAAACTGTAGACTTGATCATAATGCCATTTGGTGAAACTGTAGACTTGATCATAATGCCATTTGGTGAAACTGTAGACTTGATCATAATGCCATTTGGTGAAACTGTAGACTTGATCATAATGCCATTTGGTGAAACTGTAGACTTGATCATAATGCCATTTGGTGAAACTGTAGACTTGATCATAATGCCATTTGGTGAAACTGTAGACTTGATCATAATGCCATTTGGTGAAACTGTAGACTTTGATCATAATGCCATTTGGTGAAACTGTAGACTTGATCATAATGCCATTTGGTGAAACTGTAGACTTTGATCATAATGCCATTTGGTGAAACTGTAGACTTGATCATAATGCCATTTGGTGAAACTGTAGACTTGATCATAATGCCATTTGGTGAAAAACTTGATCATAATAGACTTTGATCATAATGCCATTTGGTGAAACTGTAGACTTGATCATAATGCCATTTGGTGAAACTGTAGACTTGATCATAATGCCATTTGGTGAAACTGTAGACTTGATCATAATGCCATTTGGTGAAACTGTAGACTTGATCATAATGCCATTTGGTGAAACTGTAGACTTGATCATAATGCCATTTGGTGAAACTGTAGACTTGATCATAATGCCATTTGGTGAAACTGTAGACTTGATCATAATGCCATTTGGTGAAACTGTAGACTTGATCATAATGCCATTTGGTGAAACTGTAGACTTGATCATAATGCCATTTGGTGAAACTGTAGACTTGATCATAATGCCATTTGGTGAAACTGTAGACTTGATCATAATGCCATTTGGTGAAACTGTAGACTTGATCATAATGCCATTTGGTGAAACTGTAGACTTGATCATAATGCCATTTGGTGAAACTGTAGACTTGATCATAATGCCATTTGGTGAAACTGTGCCATTTGGTGAAACTTGATCATAATGCCATTTGGTGAAACTGTAGACTTGATCATAATGCCATTTGGTGAAACTGTAGACTTGATCATAATGCCATTTGGTGAAACTGTAGACTTGATCATAATGCCATTTGGTGAAACTGTAGACTTGATCATAATGCCATTTGGTGAAACTGTAGACTTGATCATAATGCCATTTGGTGAAACTGTAGACTTGATCATAATGCCATTTGGTGAAACTGTAGACTTGATCATAATGCCATTTGGTGAAACTGTAGACTTGATCATAATGCCATTTGGTGAAACTGTAGACTTGATCATAATGCCATTTGGTGAAACTGTAGACTTGATCATAATGCCATTTGGTGAAACTGTAGACTTGATCATAATGCCATTTGGTGAAACTGTAGACTTGATCATAATGCCATTTGGTGAAACTGTAGACTTGATCATAATGCCATTTGGTGAAACTGTAGACTTGATCATAATGCCATTTGGTGAAACTGTAGACTTGATCATAATGCCATTTGGTGAAACTGTAGACTTGATCATAATGCCATTTGGTGAAACTGTAGACTTGATCATAATGCCATTTGGTGAAACTGTAGACTTGATCATAATGCCATTTGATCATAATGCCATTTGGTGAAACTGTAGACTTGATCATAATGCCATTTGGTGAAACTGTAGACTTGATCATAATGCCATTTGGTGAAACTGTAGACTTGATCATAATGCCATTTGGTGAAACTGTAGACTTGATCATAATGCCATTTGGTGAAACTGTAGACTTGATCATAATGCCATTTGGTGAAACTGTAGACTTGATCATAATGCCATTTGGTGAAACTGTAGACTTGATCATAATGCCATTTGGTGAAACTGTAGACTTGATCATAATGCCATTTGGTGAAACTGTAGACTTGATCATAATGCCATTTGGTGAAACTGTAGACTTGATCATAATGCCATTTGGTGAAACTGTAGACTTGATCATAATGCCATTTGGTGAAACTGTAGACTTGATCATAATGCCATTTGGACTTGAAACTGTAGACTTGATCATAATGCCATTTGGTGAAACTGTAGACTTGATCATAATGCCATTTGGTGAAACTGTAGACTTGATCATAATGCCATTTGGTGAAACTGTAGACTTGATCATAATGCCATTTGGTGAAACTGTAGACTTGATCATAATGCCATTTGGTGAAACTGTAGACTTGATCATAATGCCATTTGGTGAAACTGTAGACTTGATCATAATGCCATTTGGTGAAACTGTAGACTTGATCATAATGCCATTTGGTGAAACTGTAGACTTGATCATAATGCCATTTGGTGAAACTGTAGACTTGATCATAATGCCATTTGGTGAAACTGTAGACTTGATCATAATGCCATTTGGTGAAACTGTAGACTTGATCATAATGCCATTTGGTGAAACTGTAGACTTGATCATAATGCCATTTGGTGAAACTGTAGACTTGATCATAATGCCATTTGGTGAAACTGTAGACTTTGATCATAATGCCATTTGGTGAAACTGTAGACTTTGATCATAATGCCATTTGGTGAAACTGTAGACTTTGATCATAATGCCATTTGGTGAAACTGTAGACTTTGATCATAATGCCATTTGGTGAAACTGTAGACTTTGATCATAATGCCATTTGGTGAAACTGTAGACTTTGATCATAATGCCATTTGGTGAAACTGTAGACTTGATCATAATGCCATTTGGTGAAACTGTAGACTTGATCATAATGCCATTTGGTGAAACTGTAGACTTGATCATAATGCCATTTGGTGAAACTGTAGACTTTGATCATAATGCCATTTGGTGAAACTGTAGACTTGATCATAATGCCATTTGGTGAAACTGTAGACTTGATCATAATGCCATTTGGTGAAACTGTAGACTTGATCATAATGCCATTTGGTGAAACTGTAGACTTGATCATAATGCCATTTGGTGAAAAACTTGATCATAATGCCATTTGGTGAAACTAGACTTTGATCATAATGCCATTTGGTGAAACTGTAGACTTGATCATAATGCCATTTGGTGAAACTGTAGACTTGATCATAATGCCATTTGGTGAAACTGTAGACTTGATCATAATGCCATTTGGTGAAACTGTAGACTTGATCATAATGCCATTTGGTGAAACTGTAGACTTGATCATAATGCCATTTGGTGAAACTGTAGACTTGATCATAATGCCATTTGGTGAAACTGTAGACTTGATCATAATGCCATTTGGTGAAACTGTAGACTTGATCATAATGCCATTTGGTGAAACTGTAGACTTGATCATAATGCCATTTGGTGAAACATTTGATCATAATGTGAAACTGTAGACTTGATCATAATGCCATTTGGTGAAACTGTAGACTTGATCATAATGCCATTTGGTGAAACTGTAGACTTGATCATAATGCCATTTGGTGAAACTGTAGACTTTGATCATAATGCCATTTGGTGAAACTGTAGACTTGATCATAATGCCATTTGGTGAAACTGTAGACTTGATCATAATGCCATTTGGTGAAACTGTAGACTTGATCATAATGCCATTTGGTGAAACTGTAGACTTGATCATAATGCCATTTGGTGTAACTGTAGACTTGATCATAATGCCATTTGGTGAAACTGTAGACTTGATCATAATGCCATTTGGTGAAACTGTAGACTTGATCATAATGCCATTTGGTGAAACTGTAGACTTGATCATAATGCCATTTGGTGAAACTGTAGACTTGATCATAATGCCATTTGGTGAAACTGTAGACTTGATCATAATGTAACCTTGATCATAATGCCATTTGGTGAAACTGTAGACTTGATCATAATGCCATTTGGTGAAACTGTAGACTTGATCATAATGCCATTTGGTGAAACTGTAGACTTGATCATAATGCCATTTGGTGTAACTGTAGACTTGATCATAATGCCATTTGGTGAAACTGTAGACTTGATCATAATGCCATTTGGTGTAACTGTAGACTTGATCATAATGCCATTTGGTGTAACTGTAGACTTGATCATAATGCCATTTGGTGAAACTGTAGACTTGATCATAATGCCATTTGGTGTAACTGTAGACTTGATCATAATGCCATTTGGTGTAACTGTAGACTTGATCATAATGCCATTTGGTGAAACTGTAGACTTGATCATAATGCCATTTGGTGAAACTGTAGACTTGATCATAATGCCATTTGGTGTAACTGTAGACTTGATCATAATGCCATTTGGTGTAACTGTAGACTTGATCATAATGCCATTTGGTGAAACTGTAGACTTGATCATAATGCCATTTGGTGTAACTGTAGACTTGATCATAATGCCATTTGGTGTAACTGTAGACTTGATCATAATGCCATTTGGTGTAACTGTAGACTTGATCATAATGCCATTTGGTGTAACTGTAGACTTGATCATAATGCCATTTGGTGTAACTGTAGACTTGATCATAATGCCATTTGGTGAAACTGTAGACTTGATCATAATGCCATTTGGTGAAACTGTAGACTTTGATCATAATGCCATTTGGTGAAACTGTAGACTTGATCATAATGCCATTTGGTGAAACTGTAGACTTGATCATAATGCCATTTGGTGTAACTGTAGACTTGATCATAATGCCATTTGGTGAAACTGTAGACTTTGATCATAATGCCATTTGGTGAAACTGTAGACTTGATCATAATGCCATTTGGTGAAACTGTAGACTTGATCATAATGCCATTTGGTGAAACTGTAGACTTGATCATAATGCCATTTGGTGTAACTGTAGACTTTGATCATAATGCCATTTGGTGAAACTGTAGACTTTGATCATAATGCCATTTGGTGAAACTGTAGACTTTGATCATAATGCCATTTGGTGAAACTGTAGACTTGATCATAATGCCATTTGGTGTAACTGTAGACTTGATCATAATGCCATTTGGTGAAACTGTAGACTTGATCATAATGCCATTTGGTGAAACTGTAGACTTGATCATAATGCCATTTGGTGAAACTGTAGACTTGATCATAATGCCATTTGGTGAAACTGTAGACTTTGATCATAATGCCATTTGGTGTAACTGTAGACTTGATCATAATGCCATTTGGTGAAACTGTAGACTTTACAGTCCAGGTAAGACATGCACCAGGGCCCATTCAAATCCCCGTTCTTGTATTTAGGCTCATTGTATTGGAGCTGCCGACGTGCAGACATGCAGTCCAGATGTAATATCCCTCTATACATATAGTTGAAGTAGGACGTTTACATACACTTAGGTTGGAGTCATTAAAACTCGTTTTTCAACCACTCCACAAATGTCTTGTTAACAAACTATAGTTTTGGCAAGTCAGTTGGGACATCTACTTTGTGAACGACACAAGTTATTTTTCCAACAATTGTTTTACAGACAGATTTTACTTATAATTCACTGTATCACAATTCCAGTGGGTCAGAAGTTTACATACACTAAGTTGACTGTGCCTTTAAACAGCTTGGAACATTCCAGAAAATGATGTCATGGCTTTAGAAGCTTCTGATAGGCTAATTGACATCATTTGAGTCAATTAGAGGTGTACCTGTGGATGTATTTCAAGGCCTACCTTCAAACTCAGTGCCTCTTTGCTTGACATCATGGGAAAATCAAAATAAATCAGCCAAGACCTCAGAGAAAGAATTGTAGACCTCCACAAGTCTGGTTCATCCTTGGGAGCAATTTCCAAAATCCTGAAAATACCACGTTCATCTGCACAAACAATAGTACGCAAGTATAAACACCATGGGACGACGCAGCCGGGATACCGCTCAGGAAGGAGACGCGCTCTGTCTCCTAGAGATGAACGTACTTTGGTGTGAAAAGTGCAAATCAATCCCAGAACAACAGCAAATGACCTTGTGAAGATGCTGGAGGAAACAGGTACAAAAGTATCTATATCCACAGTAAAATTAGTCCTATATCGACATAACCTGAAAGGCCACTCAGCAAGGAAGAAGCCACTGCTCCAAAACCGCGATAAAAAGCTAGACTACGGGTTGCAACTGCACATAGGGACAATGATCGTACTTTTGGAAGAAATGTCTTCTGGTCTGATGAAACATGAACAGGCTGGTGTCTAGACTTTATCACAGAAGCAGCAGAATAATGTAGTAATGAACAGGCTGGTGTCTAGACTTTATGACAGACGCAGCAGAATAATGTAGTAATGAACAGGCTGGCGTCTATACTTTATCACAGACGCAGCAGAATAATGTAGTAATGAACAGGCTGGTGTCTAGACTTTATCACAGACGCAGCAGAATAATGTAGTAATGAACAGGCTGGTGTCTAGACTTTATCACGGAAGCAGCAGAATAATGTAGTAATGAACAGGCTGGTGTCTAGACTTTATCACAGACGCAGCAGAATAATGTAGTAATGAACAGGCTGGTGTCTAGACTTTATCACAGACGCAGCAGAATAATGTAGTAATGAACAGGCTGGTGTCTAGACTTTATCACGGAAGCAGCAGAATAATGTAGTAATGAACAGGCTGGTGTCTAGAGTTTTATCACAGACAGCAGAATAATGTAGTAATGAACAGGCTGGTGTCTAGACTTTATCACAGACGCAGCAGAATAATGTAGTAATGAACAGGCTGGTGTCTAGACTTTATCACGGAAGCAGCAGAATAATGTAGTAATGAACAGGCTGGTGTCTAGACTTTATCACAGACGCAGCAGAATAATGTAGTAATGAACAGGCTGGTGTCTAGACTTTATGACAGACGCAGCAGAATAATGTAGTAATGAACAGGCTGGTGTCTAGACTTTATCACAGAAGCAGCAGAATAATGTAGTAATGAACAGGCTGGTGTCTAGACTTTATCACAGACGCAGCAGAATAATGTAGTAATGAACAGGCTGGTGTCTAGACTTTATCACGGAAGCAGCAGAATAATGTAGTAATGAACAGGCTGGTGTCTAGACTTTATCACAGACGCAGCAGAATAATGTAGTAATGAACAGGCTGGTGTCTAGACTTTATCACGGAAGCAGCAGAATAATGTAGTAATGAACAGGCTGGTGTCTAGACTTTATCACGGAAGCAGCAGAATAATGTAGTAATGAACAGGCTGGTGTCTAGACTTTATCACAGAAGCAGCAGAATAATGTAGTAATGAACAGGCTGGTGTCTAGACTTTATCACAGACGCAGCAGAATAATGTAGTAATGAACAGGCTGGCGTCTAGACTTTATCACAGACGCAGCAGAATAATGTAGTAATGAACAGGCTGGCGTCTATACTTTATCACAGAAGCAGCAGAATAATGTAGTAATGAACAGGCTGGTGTCTAGACTTTATCACAGAAGCAGCAGAATAATGTAGTAATGAACAGGCTGGTGTCTAGACTTTATCACAGAAGCAGCAGAATAATGTAGTAATGAACAGGCTGGTGTCTAGACTTTATCACGGAAGCAGCAGAATAATGTAGTAATGAACAGGCTGGTGTCTAGACTTTATCACAGAAGCAGCAGAATAATGTAGTAATGAACAGGCTGGTGTCTAGACTTTATCACAGACGCAGCAGAATAATGTAGTAATGAACAGCCTGGTGTCTAGACTATATCACAGAAGCAGCAGAATAATGTAGTAATGAACAGGCTGGTGTCTAGACTTTATCACAGACGCAGCAGAATAATGTAGTAATGAACAGGCTGGTGTCTAGACTTTATCACAGAAGCAGCAGAATAATGTAGTAATGAACAGGCTGGTGTCTGGACTTTATCACAGAAGCAGCAGAATAATGTAGTAATGAACAGGCTGGTGTCTAGACTTTATCACA
This sequence comes from Oncorhynchus nerka, assembly GCF_034236695.1. Classification (NCBI taxonomy): domain Eukaryota; kingdom Metazoa; phylum Chordata; class Actinopteri; order Salmoniformes; family Salmonidae; genus Oncorhynchus; species Oncorhynchus nerka. Next base: position 1,942,022 of record NC_088406.1, read on the forward strand.
GAAGCAGCAGAATAATGTAGTAATGAACAGGCTGGTGTCTAGACTTTATCACGGAAGCAGCAGAATAATGTAGTAATGAACAGGCTGGTGTCTAGACATTATCACAGACGCAGCAGAATAATGTAGTAATGAACAGGCTGGTGTCTAGACTTTATGACAGACGCAGCAGAATAATGTAGTAATGAAGAGGCTGGTGTCTAGACTTTATCACAGAAACAGCAGAATAATGTAGTAATGAACAGGCTGGTGTCTAGACTTTATCACGGAAGCAGCAGAATAACACTACAAATCAAACCCAGTGCCATGTCACCCCTCCTAGTCCCAGATAACTCTTCCTCTCCTATTTCTCCCTCGTCCTCCTCTTCCCTGCCCTACCGGTGCTGTGTGTGTGTGTTTGTGTGTGTGTAATGTCACCGGATGTTACCGGCCTGATGAAAGGCATATATGTCTCTGAAATGAGACAGGGAGGATGTATCTGAAATGAGACAGGGAGGATGTATCTGAAATGAGACAGGGAGGATGTATCTGAAATGAGACTGGGAGGATGTATCTGAAATGAGACAGGGAGGATGTATCTGAAATGAGACAGGGAGGATGTATCTGTAATGAGACAGGGAGGATGTATCTGTAATGAGACAGGGAGGATGTATCTGAAATGAGACAGGGAGGATGTATCTGAAATGAGACAGGGAGGATGTATCTGTAATGAGACAGGGAGGATGTATCTGTAATGAGACAGGGAGGATGTATCTGAAATGAGACTGGGAGGATGTATCTGAAATGAGACAGGGAGGATGTATCTGAAATGAGACTGGGAGGATGTATCTGAAATGAGACAGGGAGGATGTATCTGAAATGAGACTGGGAGAATGTATCTGTAATGAGACAGGGAGGATGTATCTGAAATGAGACAGGGAGGATGTATCTGAAATGAGACTGGGAGGATGTATCTGAAATGAGACTGGGAGGATGTATCTGAAATGAGACTGGGAGGATGTATCTGAAATGAGACAGGGAGGATGTATCTGAAATGAGACTGGGAGGATGTATCTGAAATGAGACAGGGAGGATGTATTTGAAATGAGACAGGGAGGATGTATCTGAAATGAGACTGGGAGGATGTATCTGAAATGAGACTGGGAGGATGTATCTGAAATGAGACACAACCGGTAGTGATCAGGAGTGCCATAGGGCGGCGCACAATTTGCCCAGCATCGTCCGGGTTAATGGAGGGTTTGGCCCAGCATCATCCAGGTTAATGGAGGGTTTGGCCTAGCATCGTCCGGGTTAATGGAGGGTTTGGCCCAGCATCGTCCGGGTTAATGGAGGGTTTGGCCCAGCATCGTCCAGGTTAATGGAGGGTTTGGCCCAGCATCGTCCGGGTTAATGGGGGTTTGGCCCAGCATCGTCCGGGTTAATGGAGGGTTTGGCCCAGCATCGTCCGGGTTAATGGAGGGTTTGGCCCAGCATCGTCCAGGTTAATGGAGGGTTTGGCCCAGCATCGTCCAGGTTAATGGAGGGTTTGGCCCAGCATCGTCCGGGTTAATGGGGGTTTGGCCCAGCATCGTATTATTATTTTCCTGCTGTAGCAAACTGTAGGGAATGAGGATATGAGGCTGTGGCTTTTAAAGTGGCTATGAAGCGCCTTGCCAGCCAGCCAGACTAATTTGATTTTGGTTGGCACTAGTGTCCCAATTCCGATCTTGTCTCATCGCTGCAACTCCCCAACGGGCTCGGGAGGCGAAGGTTGAGTCATGCGTCCTCTGAAATATGACCCGCCAAACCACGCTACACCCACCCGCTTATCGCGGAAGCCAGCCACACCAATGTGTCAGAGGAAACACTGTTCAACTGACAACGGCAGTCAGCCTGCAGGCGCCCGGCCCGCCACAAGGAGTCGCTAGAGCACGATGAGCCAAGTAACTCCCCCCTAACCCGGGTGACGCTGGGCCAAACCCTCACCTAACCCGGATGACGCTGTGCCAAACCCTCTCCTATCCCGGACGACGCTGGGCCAAACCCTCACCTAACCCGTACGACGCTGGGCCAAACCCTCACCTAACCCGGACGACGCTGGGCCAAACCCTCCCCTAACCCGGACGACGCTGGGCCAAACCCTCCCCTAACCTGGACGACGCTGGGCCAAACCCTCACCTAACCTGGACGACGCTGGGCCAAGCCCCCCCCTAACCCGGACGACGCTGGGCAAAACCCTCCCCTAACCCGGACGACGCTGGGCCAAACCCTCACCTAACCCGGACGACGCTGGGCCAAACCCTCCCCTAACCCGGACGACGCTGGGCCAAACCCTCCCCTAACCCGGACGACGCTGGGCCAAACCCTCACCTAACCCGGACGACGCTGGGCCAAACCTCCCCTAACCCGGACGACGCTGGGCCAAGCCCCCTAACGACGCTGGGCCATGCCCCCCTAACGACGCTGGGCCAAGCCCCCCCCTAACAACGCTGGGCCAAGCCCTCCCCTAACGACGCTGGGCCAAGCCCTCCCCTAACGACGCTGGGCCAATTGTGCGCTACTGTTGAAGCCGTGATTGAATGCCTTGTATCTGTGTATTTTACCGTAATGTGATACTGTTGAAGCCGTGATTGAATGCCTTGTGTCTGTGTATTTGTGTTGCAGATCCAGAATGCGGATGATGTGCTAATTGCACCTTTAGAGAAGTTCAGGAAGGAACAGATTGGAGCTGCGAAGGTGAGATAAAAAACAGCATTATATCTGAACAACATGTTTACTGTTATTACAGATTGGTTTAAGATATTTATCAGGCATTTTAATGATATCCAAATATCTAATTCGCATACAATGACAAGTGTATCCTCACCAATGAGTATCCATTCTAATGAATACTGTATGTCAAGTATTACAACCACTACATCTGAACACGACATGCTGTAGTCAGAGGGGTTTAAGGTGGATATATGGTGTTCCACTGATTTCCACACGTGTAATTGTGATACCAGTGTGTGTAATGTAATGTAATGAATAGATAGATGTAAAACATAGGCTGGTGTCCATCAGAAAGTGGACTGTGCTGAATGTAATGGCTAGAGAAAAAACATTTTGTTAACCAGAAAGACGAATTCATAAACTTAGTAACCGTTAGTAACCTACAACATTAATGTATTCAAAACCAGCTCTATCTCCCTGACTGTTGAAACACTATGAGCTCAACCAGCTCTATCTCCCTGACCGTTGAAACACTATGAGCTCTATCTCCCTGACTGTTGAAACGCTATGAGCTCAACCAGCTCTATCTCCCTGACCGTTGAAACACTATGAGCTCTATCTCCCTGACTGTTGAAACACTATGAGCTCAACCAGCTCTATCTCCCTGACCGTTGAAACGCTATGAGCACAACCAGCTCTATCTCCCTGACTGTTGAAACACTATGAGCTCAACCAGCTCTATCTCCCTGACCGTTGAAACACTATGAGCTCTATCTCCCTGACCGTTGAAACACTATGAGCTCAACCAGCTCTATCTCCCTGACTGTTGAAACAAACACTATGAGCTCAACCAGCTCTATCTCCCTGACCGTTGAAACGCTATGAGCTCAACCAGCTCTATCTCCCTGACCATTGAAACACTATGAGCTCAACCAGCTCTATCTCCCTGACCGTTGAAACACTATGAGCACAACTCTCTATTGTGTTTCCTCCAAACCGGTACCTCCCTTCAAGGTGATTTCTAGAGGTCATCTGTCCTTCCCTCTAGAAGACTAGCGGTCATAGCATGAAGACCAGGGACTGTCCTAACTGCCACCCTGTGGGCCCTTGTCAACAAGAGTGCACTATAAAGGGAACGGGGAGCCATTTTGGACATACCCTTGGTCTCTCCAGTGAGTGGTCAGTGTCTATTGTCTAGCCTTGAGACATATAACTGTAATTTCTAGACTCTGGTCAGTACAATCTGGGTGAGCACACTGTACTGTACTGTAGTGTAGTGTGTGTGTGTGTGTGTGTGTGTGTGTGTGTGTGTTGTCTGAACACTTTGTAGAGTGCTGTCTTGTTCTTGCCTGCCATTATAGACAAGCAGCATTGACCAGTAGCACATCTGTGGTCTTTCCCTTGGTGAGATCACACACACACACGCACACTGGATCTGAACACACACATGGCACAAACACCTCCCACTGTGCTCCTTAGTCTGTTCGTGCTGTCCCTGGTGAATGATTCTCTCATTTGTACATAAGCCAAGCCTTGTGATAAACATTCCAACTTCACAGTGAGAATTTATACTGCATGAGCAGAGCGAGATGGAGAGAGAAAGAGAGAAACCGAGAGACAGAGACAGAGGGAGAGAGAGAAACAGAAAGAGAGAGAGATATTTATAGAGAGAGAAAGAGAGAAACAGAGAGAGAGATATATCCTATCATTACCAAGCCCTGCAATACCTCATATCATTACCAAGCCCTGCAATACCTCTCATATCATTACCAAGCCCTGCAATACCTCTCATATCATTACCAAGCCCTGCAATACCTCTCATATCATTACCAAGCCCTGCAATGCCTCTCATATCATTACCAAGCCCTGCAATACCTCTCATATCATTACCAAGCCCTGCAATACCTATCCTATCATTACCAAGCCCTGCAATACCTCATATCATTACCAAGCCCTGCAATACCTCTCATATCATTACCAAGCCCTACAATATCTCTCCTATCATTACCAAGCCCTGCAATACCTCTCATATCATTACCAAGCCCTGCAATACATCTCATATCATTACCAAGCCCTGCAATACCTCTCATATCATTACCAAGCCCTGCAATACCTCATATCATTACCAAGCCCTGCAATACCTCTCCTATCATTACCAAGCCCTGCAATACCTCTCCTATCATTACCAAGCCCTGCAATACCTCTCCTATCATTACCAAGCCCTGCAATACCTCTCATATCATTACCAAGCCCTGCAATACCTCTCCTATCATTACCAAGCCCTGCAATACCTCTCATATCATTACCAAGCCCTGCAATACCTCTCATATCATTACCAAGCCCTGCAATACCTCTCATATCATTACCAAGCCCTGCAATACCTCATATCATTACCAAGCCCTGCAATACCTCTCATATCATTACCAAGCCCTGCAATACCTCTCATATCATTACCAAGCCCTGCAATACCTCTCATATCATTACCAAGCCCTGCAATACCTCTCATATCATCACCAAGCCCTGCAATACCTCTCATATCATTACCAAGCCCTGCAATACATCTCATATCATTACCAAGCCCTGCAATACCTCTCCTATCATTACCAAGCCCTGCAATACCTCTCATATCATTACCAAGCCCTGCAATACCTCTCATATCATTACCAAGCCCTGCAATACCTCTCATATCATTACCAAGCCCTGCAATACCTCTCCTATCATTACCAAGCCCTGCAATACCTCTCATATCATTACCAAGCCCCGCAATACCTCTCCTATCATTACCAAGCCCTGTAATACCTCTCATATCATTACCAAGCCCTGCAATACCTCTCCTATCATTACCAAGCCCTGCAATACCTCTCCTATCATTACCAAGCCCTGCAATACCTCTCATATCATTACCAAGCCCTGCAATGCCTCTCATATCATTACCAAGCCCCCTGCTATCATTACCAAGCTCTCTCCTATCATTACCAAGCCCTGCAATACCTCTCCTATCATTACCAAGCCCTGCAATACCTCTCCTATCATTACCAAGCCCTGCAATACCTCTCCTATCATTACCAAGCCCTGCAATACCTCTCCTATCATTACCAAGCCCTGCAATACCTCTCATATCATTACCAAGCCCTGCAATACCTCTCATATCATTACCAAGCCCTGCAATACCTCTCATATCATTACCAAGCCCTGCAATACCTCATATCATTACCAAGCCCTGCAATACCTCTCATATCATTACCAAGCCCTGCAATGCCTCTCATATCATTAGCAAGCCCTGCAATACCTCTCCTATCATTACCAAGCCCTGCAATACCTCATATCATTACCAAGCCCTGCAATACCTCATATCATTACCAAGCCCTGCAATACCTCATATCATTACCAAGCCCTGCAATACCTCTCATATCATTACCAAGCCCTGCAATACCTCTCCTATCATTACCAAGCCCTGCAATACCTCTCCTATCATTACCAAGCCCTGCAATACCTCTCATATCATTACCAAGCCCTGCAATACCTCTCATATCATTACCAAGCCCTGCAATACCTCTCCTATCATTACCAAGCCCTCTCATATCATTACCAAGCCCTCAATATCATTATCATTAGCCCTGCAATACCTCTCATATCATTACCAAGCCCTGCAATACCTCTCATATCATTACCAAGCCCTGCAATACCTCTCATATCATTACCAAGCCCTGCAATACCTCTCATATCATTACCAAGCCCTGCAATACCTCTCATATCATTACCAAGCCCTGCAATACCTCTCATATCATTGCAAGCCCTGCAATCATTACCAAGCCCTGCAATACCTCTCATATCATTACCAAGCCCTGCAATACCTCTCATATCATTACCAAGCCCTGCAATACCTCTCTCATATCATTACCAAGCCCTGCAATACCTCTCATATCATTACCAAGCCCTGCAATACCTCTCCTATCATTACCAAGCCCTGCAATACCTCTCATATCATTACCAAGCCCTGCAATACCTCTCATATCATTACCAAGCCCTGCAATACCTCTCCTATCATTACCAAGCCCTGCAATACCTCTCATATCATTACCAAGCCCTGCAATACCTCTCCTATCATTACCAAGCCCTGCAATACCTCTCATATCATTACCAAGCCCTGCAATACCTCTCATATCATTACCAAGCCCTGCAATACCTCTCCTATCATTACCAAGCCCTGCAATACCTCTCATATCATTACCAAGCCCTGCAATACCTCTCCTATCATTACCAAGCCCTGCAATACCTCTCATATCATTACCAAGCCCTGCAATACCTCTCATATCATTACCAAGCCCTGCAATACCTCTCATATCATTACCAAGCCCTGCAATACTCTCATATCATTACCAAGCCCTGCAATACCTCTCTATCATTACCAAGCCCTGCAATACCTCTCATATCATTACCAAGCCCTGCAATACCTCTCCTATCATTACCAAGCCCTGCAATACCTCTCCTATCATTACCAAGCCCTGCAATACCTCTCATATCATTACCAAGCCCTGCAATACCTCTCATATCATTACCAAGCCCTGCAATACCTCTCATATCATTACCAAGCCCTGCAATACCTCTCATATCATTACCAAGCCCTGCAATACCTCTCTATCATTACCAAGCCCTGCAATACCTCTCATATCATTACCAAGCCCTGCAATACCTCTCCTATCATTACCAAGCCCTGCAATACCTCTCATATCATTACCAAGCCCTGCAATACCTCTCCTATCATTACCAAGCCCTGCAATACCTCTCATATCATTACCAAGCCCTGCAATACCTCTCATATCATTACCAAGCCCTGCAATACCTCTCTATCATTACCAAGCCCTGCAATACCTCTCATATCATTACCAAGCCCTGCAATACCTCTCATATCATTACCAAGCCCTGCAATACCTCTCATATCATTACCAAGCCCTGCAATACCTCTCCTATCATTACCAAGCCCTGCAATACCTCTCCTATCATTACCAAGCCCTGCAATACCTCTCATATCATTACCAAGCCCTGCAATACCTCATATCATTACCAAGCCCTGCAATACCTCTCTATCATTACCAAGCCCTGCAATACCTCTCATATCATTACCAAGCCCTGCAATACCTCTCATATCATTACCAAGCCCTGCAATACCTCTCATATCATTACCAAGCCCTGCAATACCTCATATCATTACCAAGCCCCAAGCCCTGCAATACCTCATATCATTACCAAGCCCTGCAATACCTCTCATATCATTACCAAGCCCTGCAATACCTCTCATATCATTACCAAGCCCTGCAATACCTCTCATATCATTACCAAGCCCTGCAATACCTCTCATATCATTACCAAGCCCTGCAATACCTCTCCTATCATTACCAAGCCCTGCAATACCTCTCATATCATTACCAAGCCCTGCAATACCTCTCATATCATTACCAAGCCCTGCAATACCTCTCATATCATTACCAAGCCCTGCAATACCTCTCATATCATTACCAAGCCCTGCAATACCTCTCATATCATTACCAAGCCCTGCAATACCTCATATCATTACCAAGCCCTGCAATACCTCTCATATCATTACCAAGCCCTGCAATACCTCATATCATTACCAAGCCCTGCAATACCTCATATCATTACCAAGCCCTGCAATACCTCTCATATCATTACCAAGCCCTGCAATACCTCTCATATCATTACCAAGCCCTGCAATACCTCTCATATCATTACCAAGCCCTGCAATACCTCTCATATCATTACCAAGCCCTGCAATACCTCTCATATCATTACCAAGCCCTGCAATACCTCTCATATCATTACCAAGCCCTGCAATACCTCTCATATCATTACCAAGCCCTGCAATACCTCTCCTATCATTACCAAGCCCTGCAATACCTCATATCATTACCAAGCCCTGCAATACCTCTCATATCATTACCAAGCCCTGCAATACCTCTCCTATCATTACCAAGCCCTGCAATACCTCTCATATCATTACCAAGCCCTGCAATACCTCTCATATCATTACCAAGCCCTGCAATACCTCTCCTATCATTACCAAGCCCTGCAATACCTCTCATATCATTACCAAGCCCTGCAATACCTCTCCTATCATTACCAAGCCCTGCAATACCTCTCCTATCATTACCAAGCCCTGCAAGCCCTCTCTCTCTATCATTACCAAGCCCTGCAATACCTCTCCTATCATTACCAAGCCCTGCAATACCTCTCTATCATTACCAAGCCCTGCAATACCTCTCATATCATTACCAAGCCCTGCAATACCTCTCCTATCATTACCAAGCCCTGCAATACCTCTCCTATCATTACCAAGCCCTGCAATACCTCTCATATCATTACCAAGCCCTGCAATACATATCATTCCCTGCAATACCTCTCCTATCATTACCAAGCCCTGCAATACCTCTCCTATCATTACCAAGCCCTGCAATACCTCTCCTATCATTACCAAGCCCTGCAATACCTCTCCTCCTATCATTACAAGCCCTGCAATACCTCTCCTATCATTACAAGCCCTACAATACCTCTCATATCATTACCAAGCCCTGCAATACCTCTCATATCATTACCAAGCCCTGCAATACCTCTCATATCATTACCAAGCCCTGCAATACCTCTCCTATCATTACCAAGCCCTGCAATACCTCTCATATCATTACCAAGCCCTGCAATACCTCTCATATCATTACCAAGCCCTGCAATACCTCTCATATCATTACCAAGCCCTGCAATACCTCTCCTATCATTACCAAGCCCTGCAATCCTCTCATATCATTACAAGCCCTGCAATACCTCTCCTATCATTACCAAGCCCTGCAATCCTCCTATCATTACCAAGCCCTGCAATACCTCTCCTATCATTACCAAGCCCTGCAATGCCTCTCCTATCATTACCAAGCCCTGCAATACCTCTCATATCATTACCAAGCCCTGCAATGCCCTCATCATTACCAAGCCCTCCCCAATACCTCATCCATATCATTACCAAGCCCTGCAATGCCTCTCATATCATTCAAGCCCTGCAATACCTCATATCATTACAAGCACTGCAAAGCCTCATATCATTACCAAGCCCTGCAATACCTCATATCATTACTAAGCCTGCAATACCTCTCATATCATTACCAAGCCCTGCAATACCTCATATCATTACCAAGCCCTGCAATACCTCTACTATCATTACTGAAGCCCTGCAATCCCTCTCATCCAGCTGGTCCTATCATTACCAAGCCCTGTTCTAATACCTCATATCATTGAAGCCCTCATTCACCAAGCCCTGCAATACCTCATATCATTACCAAGCCCTGCAATACCTCATCATATCATTACCAAGCCCTGCAATACCTCATATCATTACCAAGCCCTGCAATACCTCATACTGAAGCCTCAGTCCCCTCATTCCAGCTGGTCCTGGGGCTGAGTTCACAAACCTGTTCTACTAACCCTGCAATACCTCATCCCCTCATCCAGCTGGTCCTGGGGCTACCAAGCCCTGCAAACCTGTTCTATCATTACCAAGCCCTGCAATGCCTCTCTATCATTACCAAGCCCTGCAATACCTCTCCTATCATTACCAAGCCCTGCAATGCCTCTCTATCACCAAGCCCTGTTCTCTAATATCATTACCAAGCCCTGCAATACCTCCCTATCATCCAGCTGCAATACCTCATATCATTCACAAACCTGCAATTCTATCATTACCAAGCCCTGCAATGCCAAGAGCTGAGCAAAGAAAAGAGTCCCTTCATCCAGCTGGTCCTGGGGCTGAGTTCAAAAAACCTGTTCTACTAACACACTGAAGCCTCAGTCCCCTCATCCAGCTGGTCCTGGGGCTGAGTTCACAAACCTGTTCTACTAACACACTGAAGCCTCAGTCCCCTCATCCAGCTGGTCCTGGGGCTGAGTTCACAAACCTGTTCTACTAACACACTGAAGCCTCAGTCCCCTCATCCAGCTGGTCCTGGGGCTGAGTTCACAAACCTGTTCTACTAACACACTGAAGCCTCAGTCCCCTCATCCAGCTGGTCCTGGGGCTGAGTTCACAAACCTGTTCTACTAACACACTGAAGCCTCAGTCCCTCATCCAGCTGGTTCTGGGGCTGAGTTCACAAACCTGTTCTACTAACACACTGAAGCCTCAGTCCCCTCATCCAGCTGGTCCTGGGGCTGAGTTCACAAACCTGTTCTACTAACACACTGAAGCCTCAGTCCCCTCATCCAGCTGGTCCTGGGGCTGAGTTCACAAACCTGTTCTACTAACACACTGAAGCCTCAGTCCCCTCATCCAGCTGGTCCTGGGGCTGAGTTCACAAACCTGTTCTACTAACACACTGAAGCCTCAGTCCCCTCATCCAGCTGGTTCTGGGGCTGAGTTCACAAACCTGTTCTACTAACACACTGAAGCCTCAGTCCCCTCATCCAGCTGGTCCTGGGGCTGAGTTCACAAACCTGTTCTACTAACACACTGAAGCCTCAGTCCCCTCATCCAGCTGGTCCTGGGGCTGAGTTCACAAACCTGTTCTACTAACACACTGAAGCCTCAGTCCCCTCATCCAGCTGGTCCTGGGGCTGAGTTCACAAACCTGTTCTACTAACACACTGAAGCCTCAGTCCCCTCATCCAGCTGTAACCTAGAGCACACAGAGATCTACACCCCCATCTATAACCTGACTAGACCAGCCTCATCTACACCCCCATCTATAACCTGAGTAGACCAGCCTCATCTACAACACCATCTATAACCTGACTAGACCCAGTCTCATCTACATCACCATCTATAACCTGACTAGACCCAGTCTCATCTACACCACCATCTATAACCTGACTAGACCCAGCCTCATCTACACCACCATCTATAACCTGACTAGACCCAGCCTCATCTACACCACCATCTATAACCTGACTAGACCCAGCCTCATCTACACCACCATCTATAACATGACTAGACCCAGCCTCATCTACACCCCCATCTATAACCTGACTAGACCCAGTCTCATCTACACCACCATCTATAACCTGAGTAGACCAGCCTCATCTACACCCCCATCTATAGCATGACTAGACCAGCCTCATCTACACCACCATCTATAACCTGACTAGACCCAGGCTCATCTATACCACCATCTATAACCTGACTAGACCCAGCCTCATCTACACCACCATCTATAACCTGACTAGACCCAGGCTCATCTATACCACCATCTATAACCTGACTAGACCCAGCCTCATCTACACCACCATCTATAGTATGACTAGACCCACCCTCATCTACACCATCAATAACCTGACTAGACCCAACCTCATCTACACCACCATCTGTAACCTGACTAGACCCAGCCTCATCTACACCACCATCTATAACATGACTATTCCCAGCCTCATCTATACCACCATCTATAACCTGACTAGACCCAGCCTCATCTACACCACCATCTATAACATGACTAGACCCAGCCTCATCTACACCACCATCTATAACCTGACTAGACCCAGCCTCATCTACACCACCAGCTATAACCTGACTTGACCCAGCCGTATCTACACCACAATCTATAGCCTGACTAGACCCAGCCTCATCTACACCACCATCTATAATCTGACTAGACCCAGCCTCATCTACACCACCATCTATAACCTGACTAGACCAGCCTCATCTACACCCCCATCTATAACATGACTAGACCCAGCCTCATCTACACCACCATCTATAACCTGACTAGATCAGGCTCATCTACACCACCATCTATATCCTGACTAGACCCGGCCTCATCTACACCACCATCTATAACCTGACTAGAATCAGCCTCATCTACACCACCATCTATAACATGACTAGACCCAGCCTCATCTACACCACCATCTATAACCTGACTAGACCCAGCCTCATCTACACCACCATCTATAACCTGACTAGACCCAGCCTCATAAACACCACCATCTATAACCTGACTAGACCCAGCTTCATCTACACCCCCATCTATAACCTGACTAGACCAGCCTCATCTACACCCCCATCTATAGCCTGACTAGACCCAGCCTCATCTACACCACCATCTATAACCTGACTAGACCCAGTCTCATCTACACCACCATCTATAACCTGACTAGACCAGCCTCATCTACACCACCATCTATAACCTGACTAGACCCAGCCTCATCTACACCACCATCTATAACCTGACTAGACCCAGCCTCATCTACACCCCCATCTATAGCCTGACTAGACCCAGCCTCATCTACACCACCATCTACAACCTGACTAGACCCAGCCTCATCTACACCATCTATAACCTGACTAGACCCAGCCTCATCTACACCACCATCTATAACCTGACTAGACCCAGTCTCATCTACACCACCATTTGTAACCTGACTAGACCCAGTCTCATCTACACCACCATCTATAACCTGACTAGACCCAGCCTCATCTACACCATCTATAACCTGACTAGACCCAGCCTCATCTACACCACCAGCTATAACATGACTAGACCCAGCCTCATCTACACCACCATCTATAACATGACTAGAACCTACTCATCTACACCACCATCTATAACATGACTAGACCCAGCCTCATCTACACCCCCATCTATAACCTGACTAGACCCAGTCTCATCTATACCGCCATCTATAACCTGACTAGACCAGCCTCATCTACACCACCATCTATAACCTGACTAGACCCAGCCTCATCTACACCACCATCTATAGCCTGACTAGACCCAGTCTCATCTACTCCCCCATCTATAACCTGACTAAACCCAGCCTCATCTATACCGCCATCTATAACCTGACTAGACCCAGCCTCATCCACACCACCATCTATAACCTGACTAGACCCAGCATCATCTACACCACCATCTATAACCTGACTAGACCCAGCCTCATCTACACCACCATCTATAACCTGACTAGACCCAGCCTCATCTACACCACCATCTATAACCTGAGTAGACCAGCCTCATCTACACCACCATCTATATCCTGAGTAGACCCAGTCTCATCTATACCATCTATATCCTGACTAGACCCAGTCTCATCTACACCACCATCTATAGCCTGACTAGACCCGGCCTCATCTATACCACCATCTATAGCCTGACTAGACCCGGCCTCATCTACACCACCATCTATAACATTACTAGACCACCATCTATAGCCTGACTAGACCCGGCCTCATCTACACCACCATCTATAACCTGACTAGACCCAGCCTCATCTACAACACCATCTACAACCTGACTAGACCCAGCCTCATCTACACCATCTATAACATGACTAGACCCAGCCTCATCTACACCATCTATAACCTGACTAGACCCAGCCTCATCTACACCACCATCTATAACCTGACTAGACCCGGCCTCATCTATACCACCATCTATAGCCTGACTAGACCCAGCCTCATCTATAACATGACTAGACCCAGCCTCATCTACATCACCATCTATAGCCTGACTAGACCCAGCCTCAACTACACCACCATCTGCAACATGACTAGACCCAGCCTCATCTACACCATCTATAACCTGACTAGACCCAGCCTCATCTACACCACCATCTATAACCTGACTAGACCCAGCCTCATCTACACCATCTATAACCTGACTAGACCCAGCCTCATCTACACCACCATCTATAACCTGACTAGACCCAGCCTCATCTACACCACCATCTATAGCCTGACTAGACCCAGCCTCATCTACACCATCTATAACATGACTAGACCCAGTCTCATCTACACCACCATCTATAACCTGACTAGACCCAGCCTCATCTACACCATCTATAACCACTCTACACCACCATCTACAACCTGACTAGACCCAGCCTCATCTACACCATCTATAACCTGACTAGACCCAGCCTCATCTACACCACCATCTATAACCTGACTAGACCCAGCCTCATCTACACCACCATCTATAACATGACTAGACCCTAGCCTCATCTACAGCCCCATCTATAACATGACTAGACCAGCCTCATCTATACCATCTATAACCTGACTAGACCCAGCCTCATCAACACCACCATCTATAACCTGACTAGACCCAGCCTCATCTACACCACCATCTATAACCTGACTAGACCCAGTCTCATCTACACCACCATCTATAACCTGACTAGACCCAGTCTCATCTATAACCTGACTAGACCAGTCTCATCTCTATAACCTGACTAGACCCAGTCTCATCTACACCACCATCTATAACCTGACTAGACCCAGTCTCATCTACACCACCATCTATAACCTGACTAGACCCAGCCTCATCTACACCACCATCTATAACCTGACTAGACCCAGCCTCATCTACACCACCATCTATAACCTGACTAGACCCAGTCTCATCTACACCACCATCTATAACCTGACTAGACCCAGTCTCATCTACACCACCTATAACCTGACTAGACCCAGTCTCATCTACACCACCATCTATAACCTGACTAGACCAGCCTCATCTACACCACCATCTATAACCTGACTAGACCCAGCCTCATCTACACCACCATCTATAACCTGACTAGACCCAGCCTCATCTACACCACCCTCCATAACCTGACTAGACCCAGTCTCATCTACACCACCATCTATAACCTGACTAGACCCAGTCTCATCTACACCACCACACACCACCTATAACCTGACTAGACCCAGTCTCATCTACACCACCATCTATAACCTGACTAGACCAGCCTCATCTACACCACCATCTATAACCTGACTAGACCCAGGCTCATCTACACCACCATCTATAACCTGACTAGACCCAGCCTCATCTACACCACCCTCCATAACCTGACTAGACCCAGCCTCATCTACACCACCCTCCATAACCTGACTAGACCCAGCCTCATCTACACCACCCTCCATAACCTGACTAGACCAGCCTCATCTACACCCCCATCTATAGCATGACTAGACCAGCCTCATCTACACCCCCATCTATAACCTGACTATACCCAGCCTCATCATAAAAACTGTACAGTAAATGTTGCCCTCACAAAATAACAAAATAGTAATATATACATTTAAATAATAAATCATATAATAATATAATAATATATATAATATAGACAAATATGTCAAATATCAGTGTTGTAGTAGTTCAAGTACAAAGGGGGAAATAATGAAACATAAATATAGTATAATATAATATCTCTCTCTCTCTGTCTCTCTCTCTCTGTCTCTGTCTCTGTCTCTCTCTCTGTCTTTCTGTCTCTCTCTCTCTGTCTCTCTCTCTGTCTCTCTCTCTGTCTCTCTCTCTCTCTCTCTCTGTCTCTCTCTCTCTCCCTCTCTCTCTCTCTCTCTCTCTCTCTCCCTCTCTCTGTCTCTCTCTCTCTGTCTCTGTCTCTGTCTCTCTCTCTGTCTCTCTGTCTCTCTCTCTGTCTCTCTCTCTGTCTCTCTCTCTGTCTCTCTCTCTCTCTCTCTCTGTCTCTCTCTCTCTCCCTCTTTCTCTCTCTCTCTCTCTCTCTCTCTCTCTCTCTCTCTCTCTCCCTCTCTCTGTCTCTCTCTCTCTGTGTCTCTTTCTCTTTCTTTCTCTCTCAGACATCATCCTCTCTGTTTATAAAATGGCTTTTTAAAAGCCAGTCACCTCCCCTAACCTCTGTCACTCCACCCCTCCCCTCTTTCACTCCCCTAAACTTTCACTCCCCTCCTCTGTCACTCCCCCTCTCCGACTTTTCTCAGACTACTTCCTCCTAATGGTTCACCCCTCTCAACACACACACACACACACACACACACACACACACACACACACATACACACACACACACACACAGACACATTAGTCCAACTGTGTGATTAAAGGCAGAGATCATGATTGAGTGCCTGGACAACTTTCCACCATACCCAGAGAGAGGGTCTGTGTACCAAATGACACCCTATACCCTATATAGATAGTTCACTACTTTTGACCATGGCCATAGGGAATAGGGTGCCATTTGGGACATGGAAAGAGATTCTGCAGGCGGTCTGACCTCTTCCCCACGTCGGAGAACGTCAGATGAACACACAGAGAGAGCAGAGATCTACATACCTTATTTGGTAAATACCACAGCTGGTAATCCCAGTGAGGTCACCCTTCCTCTGAGATATTGCCTCTTCTGTTTAGGCCAAAGCACAACAGTTCCCTCGTCCTAATAACACCCACATTCCTCTACCCTTCTATCCCCCTCTCCCTCTCTCTCTCTCTCTCTCTCTCTCTCTCTCTCTCTCTCTCTCTCTCTCTCTCTCTCTCTCTCTGTCACTCTCTCTCTCTGTCTCTCTCTCTCTCTCTCTCTCTGTCTCTCTCTCGCTCTCTCTGTCTCTCTCTCTTTCTCTGTCTCTCTCTCTCTCTGTCTCTCTCTCTCTCTCTCTCTCTCTGTCTCTCTCTCTCTCTCTCTCTCTGTCTCTCTCTCTCGCTCTCTCTGTCTCTCTCTCTTTCTCTGTCTCTCTCTCTCTCTCTGTGTTTTTCTCTCTATCTGTCTCTCTCTCGGTTTCTCACTTTTTCTCTGCTTTTCTGCTTTTCTCTCTCTCTCTCTGTTTCTCTCTCTCTTTATCTGTCTCTTTCTCTGTGTCTCTCTCTTTCTCTGTCTCTCTCTCTCTCTCTGTGTGTTTTCTCTCTATCTGTCTCTCTCTCGGTTTCTCTCTGTTTCTCTCTCTGTTTCTCTCTCTGTTTCTCTCTCTTTCTCTGTCTCAGTCTCTCTCTCTCCCTGTTTCTCTCTCTGTGTTTCACTCTCTCTCTATTGCAAACACAAATCACAAATGCACAACCACATTCAGGACACCCTAGCATGGAAGAGTAAACATTTATTCAGAAGTATTTATAGTGAAGCTGCCGAAGTACTTTGTGACACTGAATTTGAATTTTCAACTCCGCTAGTAGGATGGATCTCACACGGAACTGAGAGGCGTTTCTGTGGCGTCTCTCTGTTTCTATTTCTCTCTGTTGATAAAGGTATTTAACTGCATGCAGCTCCACTCTTGAGAGTAATCAATCACTAATCACTAATCACTAATCAGCAATCCTTAATCACTAATCAGCAATCACTAATCAGTAATCACTAATCAGGAATCGCTAATCAGTAATCGCTAATCAGTAATCTAATCTAATCAGCAATCACTAATCACTAATCGGCAATCAGTAATCGCTAATCAGTAATCACTAATCAGCAATCACTAGTCAGCAATCACTAGTCAGTAATCGCTAATCAGTAATTACTAATCAGCTATCACTAATCACTAATCGGCTATCACTAATCACTAATCGGCAATCAGTAATTACTAATCAGCTATCACTAATCAGCAATCACTAATCAGCAATCACTAATCACTAATCGGCAATCACTAATCGGCTATCACTAATCACTAATCAGTAATCACTAATCACTAATCGGCAATCAGTAATTACTAATCAGTCTCTAGGTCATATACTAATCAGTCTCAATCACTAATCAGCAATCAGGTGCATATATCTAAGGTGCAATCCTGTACATATACTAAGGTGCATAATCATATAGTCTCTAAGGTCCATATAGTCTCACTAATCAGTAATCACGAATCACTAATTCAGTAATCACTAATCACAGTCTGTCCTGTACATATAGTCTCTAAGGTGCATATAGTCTCTCCTGTACATATAGTCTGTCCTGTACATATAGTCTCTAAGGTGCATATAGTCTCTCCTGTACATATAGTCTGTCCTGTACATATAGTCTCTAAGGTGCATATCGCCTCTAAGGTGCATATCGCCTCTAAGGTGCATATCATCTCTAAGGTGCATATAGTCTCTCCTGTACATATAGTCTATAAG
>NC_088406.1:1973054-1985554 GCF_034236695.1 Oncorhynchus nerka
AATGATAACTTGGCTATATACACAGGGTACCAGTACTGAGTCAATGATAACTTGGCTATATACACAGGGTACCAGTACCGAGTCAATGATAACTTGGCTATATATATCTACATATCTACTATACATATCTATAAACACATCAATTACACTATACACATCAATTACACTATACATATCTATAAACACATCAATTACACTATACACATCAATTACACTATACATATCTATAAACACATCAATTACACTATACATATCAATTACACTATACACATCAATTACACTATACATATCTATAAACACATCAATTACACTATACATATCTATAAACACATCAATTACACTATACATATCTATAAACACATCAATTACACTATACACATCAATTACACTATACATATCTATAAACACATCAATTACACTATACACATCAATTACACTATACATATCTATAAACACATCAATTACACTATACACATCAATTACACTATACATATCAATTACACTATACATATCAATTACACTATACACATCAATTACACTATACACATCAATTACACTATACATATCTATAAACATATCAATTACACTATACATATCAATTACACTATACATATCAATTACACTATACACATCAATTACACTATACATATCAATTACACTATACACATCAATTACACTATACATATCTATAAACACATCAATTACACTACATATCAATTACACTATACATATCAATTACACTATACATATCAATTACACTATACATATCTATAGACACATCAATTACACTATACATATCAATTACACTATACATATCTATAAACACATCAATTACACTATACATATCTATAAACACATCAATTACACTACATATCAATTACACTATACATATCAATTACACTATACATATCAATTACACTATACATATCAATTACACTATACATATCTATAAACACATCAATTACACTATACATATCTATAAACACATCAATTACACTATACATATCAATTACACTATACATATCTATAAACACATCAATTACACTATACATATCAATTACACTATACATATCAATTACACTATACATATCAATTACACTATACATATCTATATACACATCAATTACACTATACATATCAATTACACTATACATATCAATTACACTATACATATCTATAAACACATCAATTACACTATACATATCTATATACACATCAATTACACTATACATATCAATTACACTATACATATCAATTACACTATACACATCAATTACACTATACATATTTATATACACATCAATTACACTATACATATCTATATACACATCAATTACACTATACATATCTATAGACATATCAATTACACTATACATATCAATTACACTATACATATCAATTACACTATACATATCAATTACACTATACACATCAATTACACTATACATATCTATATACACATCAATTACACTATACATATCTATATACACATCAATTACACTATACACATCAATTACACTATACATATCAATTACACTATACATATCAATTACACTATACACATCAATTACACTATACATATCTATAGACACATCAATTACACTATACATATCAATTACACTATACACATCAATTACACTATACATATCAATTACACTATACATATCTATATACACATCAATTACACTATACATATCAATTACACTATACATATCTATAAACACATCAATTACACTATACATATCTATAAACACATCAATTACACTATACATATCTATATACACATCAATTACACTATACATATCTATATACATATCAATTACACTATACATATCAATTACACTATACATATCTATATACACATCAATTACTCTATACATATCAATTACACTATACATATCTATAAACACATCAATTACACTATACATATCAATTACACTATACATATCAATTACACTATACACGTCTATATACACATCAATTACACTATACATATCAATTACACTATACATATCAATTACACTATACATATCAATTACACTATACATATCTATAGACACATCAATTACACTATACATATCTATAAACACATCAATTACACTATACACATCAATTACACTATACATATCAATTACACTATACATATCAATTACACTATACATATCAATTACACTATACATATCAATTACACTATACATATCAATTACACTATACATATCTATATACACATCAATTACACTATACATATCAATTACACTATACATATCAATTACACTATACATATCAATTACACTATACATATCTATAAACACATCAATTACACTATACATATCTATATACACATCAATTACACTATACATATCAATTACACTATACATATCAATTACACTATACACATCAATTACACTATACATATCTATATACACATCAATTACACTATACATATCTATATACACATCAATTACACTATACATATCTATAGACATATCAATTACACTATACATATCAATTACACTATACATATAAATTACACTATACACATCAATTACACTATACATATCTATATACACATCAATTACACTATACATATCTATATACACATCAATTACACTATACACATCAATTACACTATACATATCAATTACACTATACACATCAATTACACTATACATATCTATAGACACATCAATTACACTATACATATCAATTACACTATACATATCAATTACACTATACACGTCTATATACACATCAATTACACTATACATATCAATTACACTATACATATCAATTACACTATACATATCAATTACACTATACATATCTATAGACACATCAATTACACTATACATATCTATAAACACATCAATTACACTATACACATCAATTACACTATACATATCAATTACACTATACATATCAATTACACTATACATATCAATTACACTATACATATCTATATACACATCAATTACACTATACATATCAATTACACTATACATATCAATTACACTATACATATCAATTACACTATACATATCTATAAACACATCAATTACACTATACATATCTATATACACATCAATTACACTATACATATCAATTACACTATACATATCAATTACACTATACACATCAATTACACTATACATATCTATATACACATCAATTACACTATACATATCTATATACACATCAATTACACTATACATATCTATAGACATATCAATTACACTATACATATCAATTACACTATACATATAAATTACACTATACACATCAATTACACTATACATATCTATATACACATCAATTACACTATACATATCTATATACACATCAATTACACTATACACATCAATTACACTATACATATCAATTACACTATACACATCAATTACACTATACATATCTATAGACACATCAATTACACTATACATATCAATTACACTATACATATCAATTACACTATACATATCTATATACACATCAATTACACTATACATATCTATAAACACATCAATTACACTATACATATCTATAGGCACATCAATTACACTATACATATCAATTACACTATACATATCAATTACACTATACATATCTATATACACATCAATTACACTATACATATCTATATACATATCAATTACACTATACATATCAATTACACTATACATATCTATAAACACATCAATTACACTATACATATCTATAAACACATCAATTACACTATACATATCTATATACACATCAATTACACTATACATATCTATATACATATCAATTACACTATACATATCAATTACACTATACATATCTATATACACATCAATTACTCTATACATATCAATTACACTATACATATCTATAAACACATCAATTACACTATACATATCAATTACACTATACATATCAATTACACTATACACGTCTATATACACATCAATTACACTATACATATCAATTACACTATACATATCAATTACACTATACATATCAATTACACTATACATATCTATAGACACATCAATTACACTATACATATCTATAAACACATCAATTACACTATACATATCAATTACACTATACATATCAATTACACTATACATATCAATTACACTATACATATCAATTACACTATACACATCAATTACACTATACATATCTATATACACATCAATTACACTATACATATCAATTACACTATACACATCAATTACACTATACATATCAATTACACTATACACATCAATTACACTATACATATCAATTACACTATACACATCAATTACACTATACATATCTATATACACATCAATTACACTATACATATCAATTACACTATACACATCAATTACACTATACATATCAATTACACTATACATATCTATATACACATCAATTACACTATACATATCTATAGACATATCAATTACACTATACATATCAATTACACTATACATATCAATTACACTATACATATCAATTACACTATACACATCAATTACACTATACATATCTATATACACATCAATTACACTATACATATCTATAGACATATCAATTACACTATACATATCAATTACACTATACATATCAATTACACTATACACATCAATTACACTATACATATCAATTACACTATACATATCAATTACACTATACACATCAATTACACTATACATATCTATAGACACATCAATTACACTATACATATCAATTACACTATACATATCAATTACACTATACATATCTATATACACATCAATTACACTATACATATCAATTACACTATACATATCTATAAACACATCAATTACACTATACATATCTATAAACACATCAATTACACTATACATATCTATATACACATCAATTACACTATACATATCTATATACATATCAATTACACTATACATATCAATTACACTATACATATCTATATACACATCAATTACTCTATACATATCAATTACACTATACATATCTATAAACACATCAATTACACTATACATATCAATTACACTATACATATCAATTACACTATACACGTCTATATACACATCAATTACACTATACATATCAATTACACTATACACATCTATATACACATCAATTACACTATACATATCAATTACACTATACATATCAATTACACTATACATATCAATTACACTATACACGTCTATATACACATCAATTACACTATACATATCAATTACACTATACATATCTATAAACACATCAATTACACTATACATATCTATAAACACATCAATTACACTATACATATCAATTACACTATACATATCAATTACACTATACACGTCTATATACACATCAATTACACTATACATATCAATTACACTATACATATCTATAAACACATCAATTACACTATACATATCTATAAACACATCAATTACACTATACATATCAATTACACTATACATATCAATTACACTATACACGTCTATATACACATCAATTACACTATACATATCAATTACACTATACATATCTATAAACACATCAATTACACTATACATATCTATAAACACATCAATTACACTATACATATCAATTACACTATACATATCAATTACACTATACATATCAATTACACTATACATATCAATTACACTATACACATCAATTACACTATACATATCAATTACACTATACATATCTATAAACACATCAATTACACTATACACATCTATATACACATCAATTACACTATACATATCAATTACACTATACATATCAATTACACTATACACATCAATTACACTATACATATCAATTACACTATACATATCTATAAACACATCAATTACACTATACACATCTATATACACATCAATTACACTATACATATCAATTACACTATACATATCAATTACACTATACACATCATTTACACTATACATATCAATTACACTATACATATCAATTACACTATACATATCTATATACACATTAATTACACTATACATATCAATTACACTATACACATCTATATACACATCAATTACACTATACATATCAATTACACTATACATATCAATTACACTATACATATCTATATACACATCAATTACACTATACACATCAATTACACTATACATATCAATTACACTATACACATCAATTACACTATACATATCAATTACACTATACACATCAATTACACTATACATATCAATTACACTATACATATCTATAAACACATCAATTACACTATACACATCTATATACACATCAATTACACTATACATATCAATTACACTATACATATCTATAAACACATCAATTACACTATACATATCAATTACACTATACATATCTATAAACACATCAATTACACTATACATATCAATTACACTATACATATCAATTACACTATACACATCTACATACATATCAATTACACTATACATATCAATTACACTATACATATCAATTACACTATACACATCTATATACATATCAATTACACTATACATATCAATTACACTATACATTTCAATTACACTATACATATCAATTACACTATACATATCAATTACACTATACACATCTATATACATATCAATTACACTATACATATCAATTACACTATACATATCAATTAGACTATACACATCTATATACATATCAATTACACTATACACATCAATTACACTATACATATCAATTACACTATACATATCTATAAACATATCAATTACACTATACACGTCTATATACACATCAATTACACTATACATATCAATTACACTATACATATCAATTACACTATACATATCAATTACACTATACATATCAATTACACTATACACGTCTATATACACATCAATTACACTATACATATCAATTACACTATACACATCAATTACACTATACATATCAATTACACTATACATATCAATTACACTATACATATCTATAAACACATCAATTACACTATACACATCTATATACACATCAATTACACTATACATATCAATTACACTATACATCTATATATCATCAATTACACTATACATATCAATTACACTATACATATCAATTACACTATACATATCAATTACACTATACATATCAATTACACTATACATATCAATTACACTATACACATCAATTACACTATACATATCAATTACACTATACATATCAATTACACTATACACATCTATATACACATCAATTACACTATACATATCAATTACACTATACATATCAATTACACTATACATATCAATTACACTATACATATCTATAAACACATCAATTACACTATACATATCAATTACACTATACATATCTATAAACACATCAATTACACTATACATATCAATTACACTATACACATCTATATACACATCAATTACACTATACATATCAATTACACTATACACATCAATTACACTATACATATCAATTACACTATACATATCTATAAACACATCAATTACACTATACACATCTATATACACATCAATTACACTATACATATCAATTACACTATACATATCAATTACACTATACACATCAATTACACTATACATATCAATTACACTATACATATCTATAAACATATCAATTACACTATACATATCAATTACACTATACATATCTATAAACACATCAATTACACTATACATATCAATTACACTATACATATCAATTACACTATACATATCAATTACACTATACATATCTATATACACATCAATTACAGTATACATATCAATTACACTATACACATCTATATACATATCAATTACACTATACATATCAATTACACTATACATATCAATTACACTATACACATCAATTACACTATACATATCAATTACACTATACATATCTATAAACACATCAATTACACTATACATATCAATTACACTATACATATCTATAAACACATCAATTACACTATACATATCAATTACACTATACATATCAATTACACTATACACATCTACATACATATCAATTACACTATACATATCAATTACACTATACATATCAATTACACTATACACATCTATATACATATCAATTACACTATACATATCAATTACACTATACATTTCAATTACACTATACATATCAATTACACTATACATATCAATTACACTATACATATCAATTACACTATACACATCTATATACATATCAATTACACTATACATATCAATTACACTATACATATCAATTACACTATACACATCTATATACATATCAATTACACTATACACATCAATTACACTATACATATCAATTACACTATACATATCTATAAACATATCAATTACACTATACACGTCTATATCCACATCAATTACACTATACATATCTATAAACACATCAATTACACTATACACATCAATTACACTATACATATCAATTACACTATACACGTCTATATACACATCAATTACACTATACATATCAATTACACTATACACATCAATTACACTATACATATCAATTACACTATACATATCAATTACACTATACATATCAATTACACTATACATATCTATAAACACATCAATTACACTATACACATCTATATACACATCAATTACACTATACATATCAATTACACTATACACATCTATATACACATCAATTACACTATACATATCAATTACACTATACATATCACACTATACATATCAATTACACTATACATATCAATTACACTATACATATCAATTACACTATACACATCAATTACACTATACATATCAATTACACTATACATATCAATTACACTATACACATCTATATACACATCAATTACACTATACATATCAATTACACTATACATATCAATTACACTATACATATCAATTACACTATACATATCTATAAACACATCAATTACACTATACATATCAATTACACTATACATATCTATAAACACATCAATTACACTATACATATCAATTACACTATACACATCTATATACACATCAATTACACTATACATATCAATTACACTATACACATCAATTACACTATACATATCAATTACACTATACATATCTATAAACACATCAATTACACTATACACATCTATATACACATCAATTACACTATACATATCAATTACACTATACATATCAATTACACTATACACATCAATTACACTATACATATCAATTACACTATACATATCTATAAACATATCAATTACACTATACATATCAATTACACTATACATATCTATAAACACATCAATTACACTATACATATCAATTACACTATACATATCAATTACACTATACATATCAATTACACTATACATATCTATATACACATCAATTACAGTATACATATCAATTACACTATACACATCTATATACATATCAATTACACTATACATATCAATTACACTATACATATCAATTACACTATACATATCAATTACACTATACATATCTATATACACATCAATTACAGTATACATATCAATTACACTATACACATCTATATACATATCAATTACACTATACATATCAATTACACTATACATATCAATTACACTATACACATCAATTACACTATACATATCTATAAACATATCAATTACACTATACACGTCTATATCCACATCAATTACACTATACATATCTATAAACACATCAATTACACTATACACATCAATTACACTATACATATCAATTACACTATACACGTCTATATACACATCAATTACACTATACATATCAATTACACTATACACATCAATTACACTATACATATCAATTACACTATACACATCAATTACACTATACATATCAATTACACTATACATATCAATTACACTATACATATCTATAAACACATCAATTACACTATACATATCAATTACACTATACATATCTATATACACATCAATTACACTATACACATCAATTACACTATACATATCAATTACACTATACATATCAATTACACTATACATATCTATATACATATCAATTACACTATACATATCAATTACACTATACATATCTATATACACATCAATTACACTACATATCAATTACACTATACATATCTATAAACACATCAATTACACTATACATATCAATTCCACTATACATATCTATAAACACATCAATTACACTATACATATCAATTACACTATACATATCAATTACACTATACATATCTATAAACACATCAATTACACTATACATATCAATTACACTATACATATCAATTACACTATACATATCAATTACACTATACATATCTATATACACATCAATTACACTATACATATCTATAAACACATCAATTACACTATACACATCAATTACACTATACATATCTATAAACATATCAATTACACTATACATATCAATTACACTATACACATCAATTACACTATACATATCTATAAACACATCAATTACACTATACACATCAATTACACTATACATATCAATTACACTATACATATCAATTACACTATACACATCAATTACACTATACACATCAATTACACTATACACATCAATTACACTATACATATCAATTACACTATACACATCAATTACACTATACATATCAATTACACTATACACATCTATAAACACATCAATTACACTATACATATCTATAGACACATCAATTACACTATACATATCTATAAACACATCAATTACACTACATATCAATTACACTATACATATCAATTACACTATACATATCTATAAACACATCAATTACACTATACATATCAATTACACTATACATATCAATTACACTATACATATCAATTACACTATACATATCTATAAACACATCAATTACACTATACATATCTATAAACACATCAATTACACTATACACATCAATTACACTATACATATCAATTACACTATACATATCAATTACACTATACATATCAATTACACTATACATATCAATTACACTATACATATCAATTACACTATACATATCAATTACACTATACATATCAATTACACTATACATATCTATATACACATCAATTACAGTATACATATCAATTACACTATACACATCTATATACATATCAATTACACTATACATATCAATTACACTATACATATCTATATACACATCAATTACAGTATACATATCAATTACACTATACACATCTATATACATATCAATTACACTATACATATCAATTACACTATACATATCAATTACACTATACATATCAATTACACTATACATATCAATTACACTATACATATCTATATACACATCAATTACAGTATACATATCAATTACACTATACACATCTATATACATATCAATTACACTATACATTTCAATTACACTATACATATCAATTACACTATACATATCAATTACACTATACATATCAATTACACTATACACATCTATATACATATCAATTACACTATACATATCAATTACACTATACATATCAATTACACTATACACATCTATATACATATCAATTACATTATACACATCAATTACACTATACATATCAATTACACTATACATATCTATAAACATATCAATTACACTATACACGTCTATATCCACATCAATTACACTATACATATCTATAAACACATCAATTACACTATACACATCAATTACACTATACATATCAATTACACTATACACATATACACATCAATTACACTATACATATCAATTACACTATACACATCAATTACACTATACATATCAATTACACTATACATATCAATTACACTATACATATCAATTACACTATACATATCTATAAACACATCAATTACACTATACACATCTATATACACATCAATTACACTATACATATCAATTACACTATACACATCTATATACACATCAATTACACTATACATATAAATTACACTATACATATCAATTACACTATACATATCAATTACACTATACATATCAATTACACTATACATATCAATTACACTATACACATCAATTACACTATACATATCAATTACACTATACATATCAATTACACTATACACATCTATATACACATCAATTACACTATACATATCAATTACACTATACATATCAATTACACTATACATATCAATTACACTATACATATCTATAAACACATCAATTACACTATACATATCAATTACACTATACATATCTATAAACACATCAATTACACTATACATATCAATTACACTATACACATCTATATACACATCAATTACACTATACATATCAATTACACTATACACATCAATTACACTATACATATCAATTACACTATACATATCTATAAACACATCAATTACACTATACACATCTATATACACATCAATTACACTATACATATCAATTACACTATACATATCAATTACACTATACACATCAATTACACTATACATATCAATTACACTATACATATCTATAAACATATCAATTACACTATACATATCAATTACACTATACATATC
>NC_088406.1:1990554-2018054 GCF_034236695.1 Oncorhynchus nerka
TCGAAGTACTGCCCAGGGGGCCCATCATGATTTTGTTAGTCCCTCTCACTCAGATATCATATTAAAAACTGAAAACATTTCCTCTCCGCCCCATGGCAATATTGCAAGATTTGTTTTTCTCCGCTGTCAAGACGGGTTCTGCTGAAATGTTTTGCTCCAGAGGTGGGTGTAGCTTAGGGCCTTCCAAAGACTAGGGCCTTCCAAAGACTAGGGCCTTCCAAAGGCTAGGGCCTTCCAAAGGCTAGGGCCATCAAAAGGCTAGGGCCATCAAAAGGCTAGGGCCTTCCAAAGGCTAGGGCCTTCCAAAGGCTAGGGCCTTCCAAATGCTAGGGCCTTCAAAAGGCTAGGGCAATCAAAAGGCTAGGGCCAGCTCTGACTGCTTAGGGCCTTCCAAAGACTAGGGCCATCAAAAGGCTAGGGCAATCAAAAGGCTAGGGCCAGCTCTGACTGCATAGGGCCATCAAAAGGCTAGGGCCAGCTCTGACTGCATAGGGCCATCAAAAGGCTAGGGCCAGCTCTGACTGCTTAGGGCCTTCAAAAGGCTAGGGCCAGCTCTGACTGCTTAGGGCCTTCAAAAGGCTAGGGCCAGCTCTGACTGCATAGGGCCATCAAAAGGCTAGGGCCAGCTCTGACTGCATAGGGCCATCAAAAGGCTAGGGCCAGCTCTGACTGCATAGGGCCATCAAAAGGCTAGGGCCAGCTCTGACTGCATAGGGCCATCAAAAGGCTAGGGCCAGCTCTGACTGCTTAGGGCCTTCAAAAGGCTAAGGCCAGCTCTGACTGCTTAGGGCCTTCAAAAGGCTAGGGCCAGCTCTGACTGCTTAGGGCCTTCAAAAGGCTAGGGCCAGCTCTGACTGCATAGGGCCATCAAAAGGCTAGGGCCAGCTCTGACTGCATAGGGCCATCAAAAGGCTAGGGCCAGCTCTGACTGCATATGGATGCCATCAGAAGGCTAGGGCCAGCTGTGACTGCATAGTACAGATTTCAAAAGGTCCATCCCTGGGATAGGAGTTTCCACCAGCTACCTAATTTCCTTTCAAATAGGGCCAGTAAACAAAAGGACAGATAATTGGGACACAGCTCTAGTAATGTTTGTCAAGAGACTGTTATATCACGTTGCACCGTGTGTTGAGGAGTTTCTACCATGTGTTGAGGAGATGCTACCATGTGTTGAGGAGATGCTACCATGTGTTGAGGAGATGCTACCATGTGTTGAGGAGATGCTACCATGTGTTGATAGATGCTACAGATTTCATGTTTGAGGAGATGCTACCATGTGTTGAAGTTGTCCATCCCTGGGATGGAGGGAGTTTCTGTTGCTACCATGTGTTATTATACCAGTTAATTTTACCATGTGTTACCATGTGTTGAGGAGATGCTACCATGTG
The DNA here is from genome assembly GCF_034236695.1 of Oncorhynchus nerka. Taxonomy (NCBI): domain Eukaryota; kingdom Metazoa; phylum Chordata; class Actinopteri; order Salmoniformes; family Salmonidae; genus Oncorhynchus; species Oncorhynchus nerka. Next base: position 1,991,943 of record NC_088406.1, read on the forward strand.
TTGAGGAGTTGCTAAATGAGGAGTTGCTACCATGTGTTGAGGAGATGCTAAACAAGACCATGTGTTGAAGAGATGCTACCAGTTGAGGAGATGCTACCATGTGTTGGGAGTTGCTACCATGTGTTGAGGAGATGCTACCATGTGTTGATATGTTGCTACCAAGATGACCATGTGTTGATGAGATGCTACCATGTGTTGAGGAGTTGCTACCATGTGTTGAGGAGATGCTACCATGTGTTGAGGAGATGCTACCATGTGTTGAGGAGATGCTACCATGTGTTGAGGAGATGCTACCATGTGTTGAGGAGATGCTACCATGTGTTGAGGAGATGCTACCATGTGTTGATCTGTTGCTACCATGTGTTGAGGAGATGCTACCATGTGTTGAGGAGATGCTACCATGTGTTGAGGAGATGCTACCATGTGTTGAGGAGATGCTACCATGTGTTGAGGAGATGCTACCATGTGTTGAGGAGATGCTACCATGTGTTGATCTGTTGTCTTTCTCAGGAAGGGAAGAAGAAGTTTGACAAGGAGACAGAGAAATTCTACACCGTTCTAGAGAAGCATCTGGCCTTGTCTTCCAGGAAGAAAGAACCGTTCTTACAAGAGGTATGTCCCAGTTACGAGACAAAACAAGAGGTATGTCCCAGTTACGAGACAAAACAAGAGGTATGTCCCAGTTACGAGACAAAACAAGAGGTATGTCCCAGTTACGAGACAAAACAAGAGGTATGTCCCATTTACGAGACAAAACAAGAGGTATGTCCCAGTTACGAGACAAAACAAGAGGTATGTCCCAGTTACGAGACAAAACAAGAGGTATGTCCCAGTTACGAGACAAAACAAGAGGTATGTCCCAGTTACGAGACAAAACAAGAGGTATGTCCCAGTTACGAGACAAAACAAGAGGTATGTCCCAGTTACGAGACAAAACAAGAGGTATGTCCCAGTTAAGAGACAAAACAAGAGGTATGTCCTTGTTACTAGACATCACGTTGCTAACTATGAGCACATGTTATATCTGCTTCAAGCACCTGGACAGGCCTTTGTGATGAATGGATGACTGTGTCCTAAACGGCCCTAGTTAAATGTAGTGCACTATATAGGAAACGCAGCTTTTCTAAGGTCAACTGCACAATGTCAATGACAACACTGTTTATCCTGCTGGTTAGCCAGTACCTTCACAGACAAACACACGGAAGAGTGCTCTCTAAACCCGGATGGTGTAACCATTAACCCTTTCTCAAATAGCCTCCACAGTACACAGACGCAACACAGACATGCATTCACACACACACAGATATGTACGTGCCCATGCACACACACAGTCACACACACGCGCACACACACACACACACACACACACACACACACACACACACACAGACATGTACGTGCCCATGCACACACACACACACACACACACACACACACACACACACACACACACACACACACACACACACAGACATGTACGTGCCCATGCACACACACACACACATTTACATTTACATTTAAGTCATTTAGCAGACGCTCTTATCCAGAGCGACTTACAAATTGGTGCTTTCACCTTATGACATCCAGTGGAACAGCCACTTTACAATAGTGCATCTAAGTCTTTTAAGGGGGGTGAGAAGGATTACTTTATCCTATCCTAGGTATTCCTTAAAGAGGTGGGGTTTCAGGTGTCTCCGGAAGGTGGTGACACACACACACACACACACACACACACACTGCCTATCCCTTTGTCCTAAAGTTAGCCCGTTGTTTGTTAACCTGCAGGCAGACACACAGATTGACAAGGAGAGGCAGGTGTTCTATGATGCTTCCCTGGAGTATGTCTTCAAGATTCAGGAGGTCCAAGAGAAGAAGAAGTTTGAGTTTGTGGAACCGGTAAAGTAAAGGTTTTAGTATCCAGCTCGGAGTGAAGTACTCCGTTTGGGAGTCAGTCAACAACCGCTAAATGTTAAAGTTTATACAGCCGTACATTAGTTAGGATGACATGTTCTTGTCTCTCCCTCTCAGCTGCTGGCCTTCCTGCAGGGTCTGTTCACGTTCTACCACGAAGGATATGAGCTCGCTCACGAGTTTGAGCCTTACAAACAACAGCTCCAGTTCAACCTGCAGAACGTAAGTATCCCTGGTCCCAGATCAGACCTGTAGTCTTTACTAAGTAGCCCTGGTCCCAGATCAGACCTGTAGTCTTTACTAAGTAGCCCTGGTCCCAGATCAGACCTGTAGTCTTTACTAAGTAGCCCTGGTCCCAGATCAGACCTGTAGTCTTTACTAAGTATCCCTGGTCCCAGATCAGACCTGTAGTCTTTACTAAGTATCCCTGGTCCCAGATCAGACCTGTAGTCTTTACAGATAGACCTGTAGCCCTGGTCCCAGATCAGACCTCCCAGATAGTCTTTACTAAGTAGCCTTGGTCCCAGATCAGACCTGTAGTCTTTACTAAGTAGCCCTGGTCCCAGATCAGACCTGTAGTCTTTACTAAGTAGCCCTGGTCCCAGATCAGACCTGTAGTCTTTACTAAGTATCCTGGTCCCAGATCAGAACTGTAGTCTTTACTAAGTAGCCCTGGTCCCAGATCAGACCTGTAGTCTTTACTAAGTATCCTGGTCCCAGATCAGAACTGTAGTCTTTACTAAGTAGCCCTGGTCCCAGATCAGAACTGTAAAAAAGGCACCCTATTCCACATATAGTGCGCTACTTTTGGACAGAGACCAATGCGGCTTTATAGGGAATAGGGTGCCATTTTGGAAGCACACAACAGTGTGTCATGTTGACTTGCTCAGTGAAATATATCTTCAACTGTTGTTTTTTTCATCTGCCTCCATGGACTATCGTTTAATGTCTATCAACATATTTTGATATCTTTTAATAATGTATATTTTTCCTCAGTATGTCACCAGAAAAAGGCTTTTATAATGTATGGTGTATTGGTGTTGGTGTTATTGTGTTTAATAACTACACAACTGCTTTAATGATAGCATCTGTTGCCTGTTATGAGGCATGCTCTCTCTTGTTGATACATGGAAGCTGGTTTTGCGCCAATCTCTATCTTTTGATGTGTGTATGTGTGTGTGTGTGTGTGTGTGTGTGTGTGTGTGTGTGTGTGTGTGTGTGTGTGTGCGTGTGCCTGTGTGTGCGTGTGTGCCTGTGTGTGTCTGTCTGTGTGTGTGTGTGTGTGTGCGTGTGTGTGTGTGTGTCTGTGCGTGTGTGCGTGCGTCTGCGTGTCTGCGTGTGTGCGTGTGTGTGTGCATACAGACGAGGAACAACTTTGTGAGTACGAAGCAGGAGGTAGAGAAACTGATGAAGAGAATCAGATCAGCTGATCAGGACTACAAACCTCCAGGGCAGTGGACCATGGAGGGTTTCCTCTACGTCCAGGAGAAACGTGAGTCTAACCTCTAACTCCTAATCCCAGACCCCTAAACCTCTAACTCCTAATCCCAGAACCCTAAACCTCTAACTCCTAATCCCAGACCCCTAAACCTCTAACTCCTAATCCCAGAACCCTAAACCTCTAACTCCTAATCCCAGACCCCTAAACCTCTAACTCCTAATCCCAGACCACTAAACCTCTAACTCCTAATCCCAGACCCCTAAACCTCTAACTCCTAATCCCAGACCCTTAAACCTCTAACTCCCAATCCCAGACCCCTAAACCTCTAACTCCTAATCCCAGACCCCTAAACCTCTAACTCCCAATCCCAGACCCCTAAACCTCTAACTCTGAGAATGTAACTCTGACTCTGAGAATGTAACTCTGACTCTGAGAACGAAACTCTGACTCTGAGAATGTAACTCTGAGAATGTAACTCTGACTCTGAGAACAAAACTGACTCTGAGAATATATCTCATACTATGAGAACGAACCTCTGACTCTGACAATGTAACTCTGAGAATGTAACTCTGACTCTGAGAACGAAACTCTGACTCTGAGAATGTAACTCTGAGAATGTAACTCTGACTCTGAGAACGAACCTCTGACTCTGACAATGTAACTCTGAGAATGTAACTCTGACTCTGAGAACGAACCTCTGACTCTGACAATGTAACTCTGAGAACAAAACTCTGACTCTAAGAACACAACTGTAACTCTAGGATCATAACTCTGACTCTGAGAACCAAACTCTGACTCTGAGAACACAACTGTAACTCTAGGATCATAACTCTGACTCTAAGAACACAACTGTAACTCTAGGATCATAACTCTGACTCTAAGAACACAACTGTAACTCTAGGATCATAACTCTGACTCTGAGAACACATCTGTAACTCTAGGATCATAACTCTGACTCTAAGAACACAACTGTAACTCTAGGATCATAACTCTGACTCTGAGAACCAAACTCTGACTCTAAGAACACAACTGTAACTCTAGGATCATAACTCTGACTCTGAGAACAAAACTCTGACTCTAAGAACACAACTGTAACTCTAGGATCATAACTCTGACTCTGAGAACAAAACTTGACTCTAAGAACACAACTGTAACTCTAGGAAACTTGACTCTGAGAACACAACTGTAACTCTAGGATCATAACTCTGACTCTGAGAACACAACTGTAACTCTAGGATCATAACAGAAGTCTTTCCAGAACATTGTGGTTTGAGAACTGTTGTTGTTTCTGACCCTAAGAACACATCTGTAACTCTAGGATCATAACCTGACTCTGAGAACACAACTGTAACTCTAGGATCATAACTCTGACTCTAAGAACACAACTGTAACTTAGGATCTTTCATGACCTAAAACACAACTGTAACTCTAGGATCCTAACTCTGACTCTGAGAACACATCTGATAACTCTAGGATCACTAACTCTGACTCTGAGAACACAACTGTAACTCTAGGATCATAACTCTGACTCTGAGAACCAAACTCTGACTCTAAGAACACAACTGTAACTCTAGGATCATAACTCTGACTCTGAGAACAAAACTCTGACTCTAAGAACACAACTGTAACTCTAGGATCATAACTCTGACTCTGAGAACAAAACTCTGACTCTAAGAACACAACTGTAACTCTAGGATCATAACTCTGACTCTGAGAACACAACTGTAACTCTAGGATCATAACTCTGACTCTGAGAACACAACTGTAACTCTAGGATCATAACTCTGACTCTGAGAACCAAACTCTGACTCTAAGAACACATCTGTAACTCTAGGATCATAACTCTGACTCTGAGAACACAACTGTAACTCTAGGATCATAACTCTGACTCTGAGAACCAAACTCTGACTCTAAGAACACATCTGTAACTCTAGGATCATAACTCTGACTCTGAGAACACAACTGTAACTCTAGGATCATAACTCTGACTCTGAGAACCAAACTCTGACTCTGAGAACACAACTGTAACTCTAGGATCATAACTCTGACTCTGAGAACACAACTGTAACTCTAGGATCATAACTCTGACTCTAAGAACACATCTGTAACTCTAGGATCATAACTCTGACTCTGAGAACCAAACTCTGACTCTAAGAACACATCTGTAACTCTAGGATCATAACTCTGACTCTAAGAACACATCTGTAACTCTAGGATCATAACTCTGACTCTAAGAACACATCTGTAACTCTAGGATCATAACTCTGACTCTGAGAACACAACTGTAACTCTAGGATCATAACTCGGACTCTGAGAACCAAACTCTGAGAACGCAACTTTATCTCATTATATTTCCTCATCCAGCTTTGATGTGCTCTCAAACTTGAACTGGAGGAAATTCCCTGAATACTGGAAACTTTATCTCAGATGATAAACAACAACAAAATTTTGTTTTATCTTTAATTAGGAATTTAATTTCAGAAGTCTTTCCAGAACATTGTGGTTTCAGGAAGCAATCATGGCTTAGCTTGGCTGTTGTTGTTTCCGTCCCAAATAACAGCCTATTCCCTATATAGTGCACTACAGACCCCTATAGGCCCTGGTCAGAAGTAGTGCACTATTTAGGGAATTAGGTGCCTTTTTAAATGTATTTGTTGTTCTTTCATGACCAATCATGGCTGTGTTGTTCCTTCTCTCTGTGTCAGGGCCGCTGGGATACACGTGGAGTCCATCTGACACTACTGTACGTATGAGAAGAGCAGCAAAGCCTTCACCATGACCACCTTCGAAACCAAATCAGCTGGCAAACAGGTAGTGTATACTGTAGTACACAGGCATCTACTGGGCGGTGATAAACACTATATTATTCATGTCCAGAGTTTTTACTGACCAGGAAATTACTCTGGGCCCTAGTTCTAGACTATAAACTAGAGCTGACCAGGAAATACTCTGGGCCATAGTTCTAGACAATAAACTAGAGCTGACCAGGAAATACTCTGGGCCCTAGTTCTAGACAATAAACTAGAGCTGACCAGGAAATACTCTGGGCCCTAGTTCTAGACTATAAACTAGAGCTGACCAGGAAATACTCTGGGCCCTAGTTCTAGACAATAAACTAGAGCTGACCAGGAAATACTCTGGGCCCTAGTTCTAGACAATAAACTAGAGCTGACCAGGAAATACTCTGGGCCCTAGTTCTAGACAATAAACTAGAGCTGACCAGGAACTACTCTGGGCCCTAGTTCTCAACTATAAACTAGAGCTGACCAGGAAATACTCTGGGCCCTAGTTCTAGACAATAAACTAGACCTGACCAGGAAATACTCTGGGCCCTAGTTCTAGACAATAAACTAGAGCTGACCAGGAAATACTCTGGGCCCTAGTTCTCAACTATAAACTAGAGCTGACCAGGAAACACTATTGGCCCTAGTTCATTAGTCCCTCTGTTGTGTTCTACACCAGTCTAATCATGAATCCCTCTGTTGTGTTCTACACCAGTCTAATCATGAATCCCTCTGTTGTGTTCTACACCAGTCTAATCATGAATCCCTCTGTTGTGTTCTACACCAGTCTAATCATGAATCCCTCTGTTGTGTTCTACACCAGTCTAATCATGAATCCCTCTGTTGTGTTCTACACCAGTCTAATCATGAATCCCTCTGTTGTGTTCTACACCAGTCTAATCATGAATCCCTCTGTTGTGTTCTACACCAGTCTAATCATGAATCCCTCTGTTGTGTTCTACACCAGTCTAATCATGAATCCCTCTGTTGTGTTCTAGAATGGTCTGGTGGTGAATCCCTCTGTTGTGTTCTAGAATGGTCTGGTGGTGAATACGTCTGTTGTGTTCTAGAATGGTCTGGTGGTGAATCCCTCTGTTGTGTTCTAGAATGGTCTGGTGGTGAATCCCTCTGTTGTGTTCTAGAATGGTCTGGTGGTGAGTCCATCTGAGATGTTCAAGCTGAAGTCCTGTATCCGAAGGAAGACTGACTCCATCGACAAGCGTTTCTGCTTCGACATCGAAGTGGTGGAGAGGTCTGTCATCATTATTCATATCAGTATTTTGTATGAATCATCTTATTGATATTAAAATGCCGCTCCTATTTATCCTGCTGGTCCCTGCCCTGTCTGTGCTCTAGCCAAATGGCTATGACTATGGCATGGCAACGGTAGTCAATGATGATGTCATCGTAATGATTGTTATCATCAGACTAGTGCTGGTTCCACTGCAGTCACTTGAGACTGATTGCAACTTTGTGGGATTTGAAAAGACAGACGCCTTAATTGGGAAAACAAGTGGATGTCCCTTTTCATTAACTGTTTAAGCTCCCTGTTCAGACCTGATTGGACGTTTTTAACTCCCTGTTCAAACCTGATTGGACGTTTTTAACTCCCTGTTCAAACCTGATTGGACGTTTTTAACTCCCTGTTCAAACCTGATTGGACGTTTTTAACTCCCTGTTCAAACCTGATCGGACGTTTTTAACTCCCTGTTCAAACCTGATCGGACGTTTTTAACTCCCTGTTCAAACCTGATCAAACTTTTTAACTCTGTTCAAACCTTTCAGCGTTTTTTAACTCCCTGTTCAAACCTGATTGGACGTTTTTAACTCCCTGTTCAAACCTGATCGGACGTTTTTAACTCCCTGTTCAAACCTGATCGGACGTTTTTAACTCCCTGTTCAAACCTGATTGGACGTTTTTAACTCCCTGTTCAAACCTGATTGGACGTTTTTAACTCCCTGTTCAAACCTGATTGGACGTTTTTAACTCCCTGTTCAAACCTGATTGGACGTTTTTAACTCCCTGTTCAAACCTGATCGGACGTTTTTAACTCCCTGTTCAAACCTGATCGGACGTTTTTAACTCCCTGTTCAAACCTGATTGGACGTTTTTAACTCCCTGTTCAAACCTGATTGGACGTTTTTAACTCCCTGTTCAAACCTGATTGGACGTTTTTTAGCTATTGTTATTATTAGTGTGTGGATGTGTTTAGATGTTTTCAGCTCTGTCTGTTCGTGTCCTGCATGTTCTTCTCAGTGTCCTTTCACTGAAGCCTTTTGTTTGACTAAATGTGCCATCTAGTAAGCAGTCTTTATACGTACAATTCTCTTGTTTCAGTTTTCTGTTATTTGTACCCATTTCTTCTTCTCTCTCTGTGTTTCTTCGTGTCGATGTAGAACTGACATCTGTCAAGGAACTCTTTTCCGACCTCTTCAGTTAAAGTTCTGTAAAGTCCGGTATGTGACCAGTGACGTTACTATACTGTTACTATACTGTCCCCTCTCTCTCAGAGCAGTGAGCATGTTACTGCAGCTATGAGCATGTTGCTGCAGCGATGAGCATGTTGCTATAGCGATGAGCATGTTGCTGTAGCGATGAGCATGTTGCTGTAGCATGTTGCTGTAGCGATGAGCATGTTGCTGTAGCGATGAGCATGTTGCTATAGCGATGAGCATGTTGCTGTAGCGATGAGCATGTTGCTATAGCGATGAGCATGTTGCTGTAGCGATGAGCATGTTGCTATAGCGATGAGCATGTTCCTGCATGTGTCCGAGGCTGATAGTCGTGCCCATTCATTCACTGAATCTATCAAACTTTACAACTTCAAATTAACTTTGAATAAAATACATTGTTTTTTTTTTTGTTTTTTTTTAAATCTTTCCATTCCACCAATCACAATCACCGAATCAGACTTCACCAATCACAATCAATTTTGATGGGAAAGGAAAGCGTGACACAAAAATAATATTCCACTTGAATAATTTCTTCTCATCTGCAATTACTATAATCATTTATTGATTTCAATAATATCATTCTGACTTTAAGTAATGGAGTCATTCGTCAACTTGATTGCAATTGTACAATTGTCAGATTTCCGAGCCCCTTAATGCATGGGGGGAAACATTGTTGATTTTAATACGACCTTAAATGTTTGACTAGTACAGTAAGAAGGACAGGAAGAGGCAGACAGACATTCAGATGCAGATCAAACCAGTCCTGGAGAACAAGGAGGAAAGCCATTGATCAAGTGGTTTTAATTGATGAGATGATGGCATCAGCACGTTCAGGCCTTCGCTCGGCTGGGTCGGTGCGTTTCAGAATGGAGAGGGAGGGTGTAGCAGTAGCTGACCATCAGACCTGGATTCAAATACTATTTGAAATCTTTCAAATCATTTCAGCGTTTGTTCTATTTTGCCTAGGATGCCAGATGGGCAGGTCTACAGTTTGGGGAATTTTATATACGTACATTCATTGGTTTTAATTAATACAGGCAAACATTAAAAAAAACACAAAGTATTTTAAATGATTTCTAAAAGAGTATTTGAACCCAGGTCTGGTCAGAGCAGCTCTCTCTCTCTTCATCTCCAATCTGATGCGCTGCTGAGGTGAGCATGGACATGAACTCCTGTTTAACTGGCTGGGTAGCGAACTAATTTATCACCTGAAAGATCAGATATGCCCACAAGGTGCTTGTTCTAACCACAAGGGCAACGTGGAGCCACGACCCCAGTCATCTTCCTGTACGGTGTACTTTTGAGGACATCCTTATCCTCAAGCCTCACCCTGGGATACGGCGGAGTTGCCGCTGATCTTCGGTCAGCTTTATTTATTTTTCCTCCACTAATCGTTAGTATTGGGGGAGAGGAAGCTGATCCTAAATCTGAACCTAGGGGAAAGTATACCCAGGAGCCCTCACACACCAGAGTGTGGCATGAGGCTTGCGACTGAGTTTGTCCTAAAATGGACGCCGTATGTTCATCTCCAGCTCATCCATTCATCATCATTACATTACACTTGCTGTCTGGGTGTTCTGAGTCACCACAGCAGTCAGGCCGCTCTATACCAACACATCGGCTGCAGCATCTAGCTACATGGCTTTCAGCTTAACTCTTACTACTAGCCGGTGGGCGGTAATGTTGGGAATGCATCAATATATGAGTTCATGTTAACATTTATTTACTATTGCCTGGATACTATTATATGGATACTATTACCATGGATACTATTACATTAGTACTATTACATGGATAATATTACATGAATACTATTACATTAGTACTATTACATTAGTACTATTACATTAGTACTATTACATGGATACTATTACAGTAGTACTATAACATTAATACTATTACATGGATAATATAACATTAGTACTATTACATTAATACTATTACATTAGTACTATTACATTAATACTATTACATTAGTACTATTACATGAATACTATTACATGGATACTATTACATTAGTACTATTACATTAGTACTATTACATTAGTACTATTACATGAATACTATTACATTAGTACTATTACATTAGTACTATTACATTAGTACTATTACATTAGTACTATTACATGAATACTATTACATTAATACTATTACATTAGTACTATTACATGGATAATATTACATGAATACTATTACATTAGTACTATTACATGAATACTAATACATTAATACTATAACATTAGTACTATTACATTAATACTATTACATTAGTACTATTACATTAGTACTATTACATTAGTACTATTACATTAGTACTAATACCTACAACCATACTGTAGGCCTTTTATAAGTATGTTCATTCCAGATCATTTGGGACGGGACAGAAACATTATGCACAAAACATTGGCAAGGCCCAGAGGCATGATGCACACAAACTGCATATTGTTTTCATGAAGGCAGCCTCTACTGTCAGTGGTTTAATTTACTGTCATAATGATCCAACACGGGTTCAGAGATTAGACCCACCTGGACAAATCAAAGCACCATGTTCATTTGGAGTGGGAATGTAAACACTGACATGATTTAGAGAAGGACACATAGTGGTGTTTTCTGTTTAAACATGGCCTGCTACTGGTATCACTATGAGTCCGACTCAAACGGCACCCTATGCACGACTTTTGACCAGACACCCATGGGAGACGGAGAAGCCTAGGGGATCTGGTCAAAAGTAGTGCAATATATAGGGGAATAGGGTGCCGTTTGGGATGAAGGCTTATGGACCCTGGGCATTGAGATGTGACTGATGTGTCCTGTGTGGTGTGTGAACCTGTTCCAGGCATGGCATCGTGACTCTCCAGGCTCTGTCTGAGTCCAACAGAAGGCTGTGGCTGGAGGCTATGGATGGCAAGGAGCCGGTGAGGAACCTCTCCCTCTGTTCTCTTCTACTCTCTCCCTCTCCCTCTGTTCTCTTCTCATGTCTCCCTCTCTCTTCTCACCTCTCCCTCTCTCTTCTCACCTCTCCCTCTCCCCTCACCTCTCTCTCTCTTCTCATCTCTCCCTCTCTCTTCGTTTCTCTTCTCATCTCTCCCTCTCTTCTCATATCTCCCTCTCTTCTCTCTCTCCCTCTCTCTTCTCTCTCCCTCTCTCTTCTCTTCTCTCTCCCTCTCTCTTCTCACCTCTCCCTCTCTCTTCTCTTCTCTCCCTCTCTGTTCTCTTCTCTCCCTCTCCTTCATCTTCTCTCCCTCTCTTCTCTCTCCCTCTCTTCTCATCTCTCCCTCTCTCCTCACACCTCTCCCTCTCTCTTCTCTTCTCTCTCCCTCCCTCTCTCTTCTCATCTCTCCCTCTCTCCTCACACCTCTCTCCTCACACCTCTCCCTCTCTGTTCTCTTCTCTCCCTCTCCTTCATCTTCTCCCTCTCTCTTCTCTCTCTCTCTTCTCATCTCTCCCTCTCTCCTCACACCTCTCCCTCTCTCTTCTCTCTTCTCTCCCCTCTCTTCTCATCTCTCCCTTTCTCCTCACACCTCTCCCTCTCTGTTCTCTTCTCTCCCTCTCTCTTCTCTTCTCTCTCCCTCTCTCTTCTCTTTATCTCCCTCTCTCTTCTCATCTCTCCCTCTCTCCTCACACCTCTCCCTCTCTGTTCTCTTCTCTCCCTCTCTCTTCTCTCTCTCTCCTTCTCTCTTCTTTCTCCCTCTCTCTTCTCTCTCCCTCTCTTCTCTCTTCTCTCCCTCTCTCTTCTCTCTTCTCTCCCTCTCTCTTCTCTCTCTCTCCCTCTCTCTTCTCTCCCTCTCTCTTCTCATCTCCCCCTCTCTCCTCACACCTCTCCCTCTCGGTTCTCTTCTCTCCCTCTCCTTTCTCTTCTCTCCCTCTCTCTTCTCATCTCTCCCTCACTCTTTTCTTCATACTCTCTCCCCCTGTCTCTTTCTCTCTTGCATGTTCTCTCTTCCTTTCTCTCTCTATTTTATTTTCACCCACCCCCCCTCTCTTTCTCTCTCTCCCTTTCTATCTTTCCTTTTATATCCCCACTCCAGTGCAGTCTAGCTGGTTCTGGGGTCTGGCAGGGACACAGTGAAAATATGTTTGTCTTTGGTGCCCCCTTCTGGTTGTATGAAACATAGCTATACTGTAGCTTTTGGACAAGTGTGTCAAACTAAATTCCTGGTGGGCTTCCCTTAAACTTGATTGATCAACTAACATCATTGATTAGTTAGGAACTCCCGTTGGTACCTGGTTGTGTAGGTTGTAGCTCTTTACGCCCGTACAGGTATACAGGTTGAACTCCTGTTGTTACCTGGTTGTGTAGGTTGTAGCTCTTTACGCCCGTATACAGGTTGAACTCCTGTTGTTACCTGGTTGTGTAGGTTGTAGCTCTTTACGCCCGTACAGGTATACAGGTTGAACTCCTGTTGTTACCTGGTTGTGTAGGTTGTAGCTCTTTACGCCCGTATATAGGTTGAACTCCTGTTGTTACCTGGTTGTGTAGGTTGTAGCTCTTTACGCCCGTATACAGGTTGAACTCCTGTTGTTACCTGGTTGTGTAGGTTGTAGCTCTTTACGCCCGTACAGGTATACAGGTTGAACTCCTGTTGTTACCTGGTTGTGTAGGTTGTAGCTCTTTACGCCCGTACAGGTATACAGGTTGAACTCCTGTTGTTACCTGGTTTTGTAGGTTGTAGCTCTTTACGCCCGTATACAGGTTGAACTCCTGTTGTTACCTGGTTGTGTAGGTTGTAGCTCTTTACGCCCGTACAGGTATACAGGTTGAACTCCTGTTGTTACCTGGTTGTGTAGGTTGTAGCTCTTTACGCCCGTACAGGTATACAGGTTGAACTCCTGTTGTTACCTGGTTGTGTAGGTTGTAGCTCTTTACGCCCGTATACAGGTTGAACTCCTGTTGTTACCTGGTTGTGTAGGTTGTAGCTCTTTACGCCCGTACAGGTATACAGGTTGAACTCCTGTTGTTACCTGGTTGTGTAGGTTGTAGCTCTTTACGCCCGAATACAGGTTGAACTCCTGTTGTTACCTGGTTGTGTAGGTTGTAGCTCTTTACGCCCATACAGGTATCCTGGTTGAACTCCTGTTGTTACCTGGTTGTGTAGGTTGTAGCTCTTTACGCCCGTATACAGGTTGAACTCCTGTTGTTACCTGGTTGTGTAGGTTGTAGCTCTTTACGCCCGTACAGGTATACAGGTTGAACTCCTGTTGTTACCTGGTTGTGTAGGTTGTAGCTCTTTACGCCCGTATACAGGTTGAACTCCTGTTGTTACCTGGTTGTGTAGGTTGTAGCTCTTTACACCCGTATACAGGTTGAACTCCTGTTGTTACCTGGTTGTGTAGGTTGTAGCTCTTTATGCCCGTACAGGTATACAGGTTGAACTCCTGTTGTTACCTGGTTGTGTAGGTTGTAGCTCTTTACGCCCGTATACAGGTTGAACTCCTGTTGTTACCTGGTTGTGTAGGTTGTAGCTCTTTACGCCCGTACAGGTATACAGGTTGAACTCCCGTTGTTACCTGGTTGTGTAGGTTGTAGCTCTTTACGCCCGTACAGGTTGAACTCCTGTTGTTACCTGGTTGTGTAGGTTGTAGCTCTTTACGCCCGTACAGGTATACAGGTTGAACTCCTGTTGGTACCTGGTTGTGTAGGTTGTAGCTCTTTACGCCCGTACAGGTATACAGGTTGAACTCCTGTTGTTACCTGGTTGTGTAGGTTGTAGCTCTTTACGCCCGTACAGGTATACAGGTTGAACTCCTGTTGTTACCTGGTTGTGTAGGTTGTAGCTCTTTACGCCCGTACAGGTATACAGGTTGAACTCCTGTTGTTACCTGGTTTTGTAGGTTGTAGCTCTTTACGCCCGTATACAGGTTGAACTCCTGTTGTTACCTGGTTGTGTAGGTTGTAGCTCTTTACGCCCGTACAGGTATACAGGTTGAACTCCTGTTGTTACCTGGTTGTGTAGGTTGTAGCTCTTTACGCCCGTACAGGTATACAGGTTGAACTCCTGTTGTTACCTGGTTGTGTAGGTTGTAGCTCTTTACGCCCAGGTATACAGGTTGAACTCCTGTTGTTACCTGGTTGTGTAGGTTGTAGCTCTTTACGCCCGTACAGGTATACAGGTTGAACTCCTGTTGTTACCTGGTTGTGTAGGTTGTAGCTCTTTACGCCCGAATACAGGTTGAACTCCTGTTGTTACCTGGTTGTGTAGGTTGTAGCTCTTTACGCCCATACAGGTATCCTGGTTGAACTCCTGTTGTTACCTGGTTGTGTAGGTTGTAGCTCTTTACGCCCGTATACAGGTTGAACTCCTGTTGTTACCTGGTTGTGTAGGTTGTAGCTCTACAGGTTTTACGCCCGTATACAGGTTGAACTCCTGTTGTTACCTGGTTGTGTAGGTTGTAGCTCTTTACGCCCGTATACAGGTTGAACTCCTGTTGTTACCTGGTTGTGTAGGTTGTAGCTCTTTATGCCCGTACCAGGTATACAGGTTGAACTCCTGTTGTTACCTGGTTGTGTAGGTTGTAGCTCTTTACGCCCGTACAGGTATACAGGTTGAACTCCTGTTGTTACCTGGTTGTGTAGGTTGTAGCTCTTTACGCCCGTACAGGTATACAGGTTGAACTCCTGTTGTTACCTGGTTGTGTAGGTTGTAGCTCTTTACGCCCCAGGTATACAGGTTGAACTCCTGTTGTTACCTGGTTGTGTAGGTTGTAGCTCTTTACGCCCCAGGTATACAGGTTGAACTCCTGTTGTTACCTGGTTGTGTAGGTTGTAGCTCTTTACGCCCGTACAGGTATACAGGTTGAACTCCTGTTGTTACCTGGTTGTGTAGGTTGTAGCTCTTTACGCCCGTACAGGT
This sequence comes from Oncorhynchus nerka, assembly GCF_034236695.1. Lineage (NCBI taxonomy): Eukaryota > Metazoa > Chordata > Actinopteri > Salmoniformes > Salmonidae > Oncorhynchus > Oncorhynchus nerka. The sequence goes on from NC_088406.1 coordinate 2,007,383, forward strand.
ATACAGGTTGAACTCCTGTTGTTACCTGGTTGTGTAGGTTGCTCTTTAGCTCAGGTTGAACTCCTGTTGTTACCCCGTATACAGGTTGAACTCCTGTTGTTACCTGGTTTTGTAGGTTGTAGCTCTTTACGCCCGTACAGGTATACAGGTTGAACTCCTGTTGTTACCTGGTTGTGTAGGTTGTAGCTCTTTACGCCCGTACAGGTATACAGGTTGAACTCCTGTATACAGGTTGAACTCCTGTTGTTACCTGGTTGTGTAGGTTGTAGCTCTTTACACCCGTACAGGTATACAGGTTGAACTCCTGTTGTTACCTGGTTGTGTAGGTTGTAGCTCTTTACGCCCGTATACAGGTTGAACTCCTGTTGTTACCTGGTTGTGTAGGTTGTAGCTCTTTGAACTCCTGTTGTTACCTGGTTGTGTAGGTTGTAGCTCAGGTATACAGGTTGAACTCCTGTTGTTACCTGGTTGTGTAGGTTGTAGCTCTTTACGCCCGTACAGGTATACAGGTTGAACTCCTGTTGTTACCTGGTTGTGTAGGTTGTAGCTCTTTACGCCCGTACAGGTATACAGGTTGAACTCCTGTTGTTACCTGGTTGTGTAGGTTGTAGCTCTTTACGCCCGTATACAGGTTGAACTCCTGTTGTTACCTGGTTGTGTAGGTTGTAGCTCTTTACGCCCGTATACAGGTTGAACTCCTGTTGTTACCTGGTTGTGTAGGTTGTAGCTCTTTACGCCCGTATACAGGTTGAACTCCTGTTGTTACCTGGTTGTGTAGGTTGTAGCTCTTTACGCCCGTACAGGTATACAGGTTGAACTCCTGTTGGTACCTGGTTGTGTAGGTTGTAGCTCTTTACGCCCGTACAGGTATACAGGTTGAACTCCTGTTGTTACCTGGTTGTGTAGGTTGTAGCTCTTTACGCCCGTACAGGTATACAGGTTGAACTCCCGTTGTTACCTGGTTGTATAGGTTGTAGCTCTTTACGCCCGTATACAGGTTGAACTCCTGTTGTTACCTGGTTGTGTAGGTTGTAGCTCTTTACGCCCGTACATGTATACAGGTTGAACTCCTGTTGTTACCTGGTTGTGTAGGTTGTAGCTCTTTACGCCCGTATACAGGTTGAACTCCTGTTGTTACCTGGTTGTGTAGGTTGTAGCTCCCTACGCCCATACAGGTATACGGGTTGAACTCCTGTTGTTACCTGGTTGTGTAGGTTGTAGCTCTTTACGCCCGTATACAGGTTGAATTCCTGTTGTTACCTGGTTGTGTAGGTTGTAGCTCTTTATGCCCGTACAGGTATACAGGTTGAACTCCTGTTGTTACCTGGTTGTGTAGGTTGTAGCTCTTTACGCCCGTATACAGGTTGAACTCCTGTTGTTACCTGGTTGTGTAGGTTGTAGCTCTTTACGCCCGTACAGGTATACAGGTTGAACTCCCGTTGTTACCTGGTTGTGTAGGTTGTAGCTCTTTACGCCCGTACAGGTTGAACTCCTGTTGTTACCTGGTTGTGTAGGTTGTAGCTCTTTACGCCCGTACAGGTATACAGGTTGAACTCCTGTTGGTACCTGGTTGTGTAGGTTGTAGCTCTTTACGCCCGTATACAGGTTGAACTCCTGTTGTTACCTGGTTGTGTAGGTTGTAGCTCCCTACGCCCATACAGGTATACGGGTTGAACTCCTGTTGTTACCTGGTTGTGTAGGTTGTAGCTCTTTACGCCCGTATACAGGTTGAATTCCTGTTGTTACCTGGTTGTGTAGGTTGTAGCTCTTTTGCCCGTACACAGGTATACAGGTTGAACTCCTGTTGTTACCTGGTTGTGTAGGTTGTAGCTCTTTACGCCCGTATACAGGTTGAACTCCTGTTGTTACCTGGTTGTGTAGGTTGTAGCTCTTTACGCCCGTACAGGTATACAGGTTGAACTCCTGTTGTTACCTGGTTGTGTAGGTTGTAGCTCTTTACGCCCGTACAGGTTGAACTCCTGTTGTTACCTGGTTGTGTAGGTTATACAGGTTAGCTCTTTACCGCTCCCGTACAGGTATACAGGTTGAACTCCTGTTGTTACCTGGTTGTGTAGGTTGTAGCTCTTTACGCCCCAGGTATACAGGTTGAACTCCTGTTGTTACCTGGTTGTGTAGGTTGTAGCTCTTTACGCCCGTACAGGTATACAGGTTGAACTCCTGTTGTTACCTGGTTTGTAGGTTGTAGCTCTTTACGCCCAGGTATACAGGTTGAACTCCTGTTGTTACCTGGTTGTGTAGGTTGTAGCTCTTTACGCCCGTACAGGTATACAGGTTGGTATACAGGTTGAACTCCTGTTGTTACCTGGTTGTGTAGGTTGTAGCTCTTTACACCCGTACAGGTATACAGGTTGAACTCCTGTTGTTACCTGGTTGTGTAGGTTGTAGCTCTTTACGCCCGTATACAGGTTGAACTCCTGTTGTTACCTGGTTGTGTAGGTTGTAGCTCTTTACGCCCGTACAGGTATACAGGTTGAACTCCTGTTGTTACCTGGTTGTGTAGGTTGTAGCTCTTTACGCCCGTACAGGTATACAGGTTGAACTCCTGTTGTTACCTGGTTGTGTAGGTTGTAGCTCTTTACGCCCGTACAGGTATACAGGTTGAACTCCTGCTGTTACCTGGTTGTGTAGGTTGTAGCTCTTTACGCCCGTACAGGTATACAGGTTGAACTCCTGTTGTTACCTGGTTGTGTAGGTTGTAGCTCTTTACGCCCGTATACAGGTTGAACTCCTGTTGTTACCTGGTTGTGTAGGTTGTAGCTCTTTACGCCCGTCCTGGTTGTGTAGGTTGTAGCTCTTTACGCCCGTATACAGGTTGAACTCCTGTTGTTACCTGGTTGTGTAGGTTGTAGCTCTTTACGCCCGTATACAGGTTGAACTCCTGTTGTTACCTGGTTGTGTAGGTTGTAGCTCTTTACGCCCGTACAGGTATACAGGTTGAACTCCTGTTGGTACCTGGTTGTGTAGGTTGTAGCTCTTTACGCCCGTACAGGTATACAGGTTGAACTCCTGTTGTTACCTGGTTGTGTAGGTTGTAGCTCTTTACGCCCGTACAGGTATACAGGTTGAACTCCCGTTGTTACCTGGTTGTATAGGTTGTAGCTCTTTACGCCCGTATACAGGTTGAACTCCTGTTGTTACCTGGTTGTGTAGGTTGTAGCTCTTTACGCCCGTACAGGTATACAGGTTGAACTCCTGTTGTTACCTGGTTGTGTAGGTTGTAGCTCTTTACGCCCGTATACAGGTTGAACTCCTGTTGTTACCTGGTTGTGTAGGTTGTAGCTCCCTACGCCCATACAGGTATACGGGTTGAACTCCTGTTGTTACCTGGTTGTGTAGGTTGTAGCTCTTTACGCCCGTATACAGGTTGAATTCCTGTTGTTACCTGGTTGTGTAGGTTGTAGCTCTTTACGCCCGTACAGGTATACAGGTTGAACTCCTGTTGTTACCTGGTTGTGTAGGTTGTAGCTCTTTACGCCCGTATACAGGTTGAACTCCTGTTGTTACCTGGTTGTGTAGGTTGTAGCTCTTTACACCCGTACAGGTATACAGGTTGAACTCCTGTTGTTACCTGGTTGTGTAGGTTGTAGCTCTTTACGCCCGTATACAGGTTGAACTCCTGTTGTTACCTGGTTGTGTAGGTTGTAGCTCTTTACGCCCGTACAGGTATACAGGTTGAACTCCTGTTGTTACCTGGTTGTGTAGTTTGTTGCTTTTTACGCCTGTATATAGGTTGAAATCCTGTTGTTACCTGGTTGTGTAGGTTGTAGCTCTTTATGCCCATACAGGTATACAGGTTGAACTCCTGTTGTTACCTGGTTGTGTAGGTTGTAGCTCTTTACGCCCGTACAGGTATACAGGTTGAACTCCTGTTGTTACCTGGTTGTGTAGGTTGTAGCTCTTTACGCCCGTACAGGTATACAGGTTGAACTCCTGTTGTTACCTGGTTGTGTAGGTTGTAGCTCTTTACGCCCGTATACAGGTTGAACTCCTGTTGTTACCTGGTTGTGTAGGTTGTAGCTCTTTACGCCCGTACAGGTATACAGGTTGAACTCCTGTTGTTACCTGGTTGTGTAGGTTGTAGCTCTTTACGCCCGTACAGGTATACAGGTTGAACTCCTGTTGTTACCTGGTTGTGTAGGTTGTAGCTCTTTACGCCCGTATACAGGTTGAACTCCTGCTGTTACCTGGTTGTGTAGGTTGTAGCTCTTTACGCCCGTATACAGGTTGAACTCCTGTTGTTACCTGGTTGTGTAGGTTGTAGCTCTTTACGCCCGTACAGGTATACAGGTTGAACTCCTGTTGTTACCTGGTTGTGTAGGTTGTAGCTCTTTACGCCCGTACAGGTATACAGGTTGAACTCCTGTTGTTACCTGGTTGTGTAGGTTGTAGCTCTTTACGCCCGTATACTGGTTGAACTCCTGTTGTTACCTGGTTGTGTAGGTTGTAGCTCTTTACGTCCGTACAGGTATACAGGTTGAACTCCTGTTGTTACCTGGTTGTGTAGGTTGTAGCTCTTTACGCCCGTACAGGTATACAGGTTGAACTCCTGTTGTTACCTGGTTGTGTAGGTTGTAGCTCTTTACGCCCGTACAGGTATACAGGTTGAACTCCTGTTGTTACCTGGTTGTGTAGGTTGTAGCTCTTTACGCCCATACAGGTATACAGGTTGAACTCCTGTTGTTACCTGGTTGTGTAGGTTGTAGCTCTTTACGCCCGTATACAGGTTGAACTCCTGTTGTTACCTGGTTGTGTAGGTTGTAGCTCTTTACACCCGTACAGGTATACAGGTTGAACTCCTGTTGTTACCTGGTTGTGTAGGTTGTAGCTCTTTACGCCCGTATACAGGTTGAACTCCTGTTGTTACCTGGTTGTGTAGGTTGTAGCTCTTTACGCCCGTACAGGTATACAGGTTGAACTCCTGTTGTTACCTGGTTGTGTAGGTTGTAGCTCTTTACGCCCGTATACAGGTTGAACTCCTGTTGTTACCTGGTTGTGTAGGTTGTAGCTCTTTACGCCCGTACAGGTATACAGGTTGAACTCCTGTTGTTACCTGGTTGTGTAGTTTGTTGCTTTTTACGCCTGTATATAGGTTGAAATCCTGTTGTTACCTGGTTGTGTAGGTTGTAGCTCTTTATGCCCATACAGGTATACAGGTTGAACTCCTGTTGTTACCTGGTTGTGTAGGTTGTAGCTCTTTACGCCCGTACAGGTATACAGGTTGAACTCCTGTTGTTACCTGGTTGTGTAGGTTGTAGCTCTTTACGCCCGTACAGGTATACAGGTTGAACTCCTGTTGTTACCTGGTTGTGTAGGTTGTAGCTCTTTACGCCCGTATACAGGTTGAACTCCTGTTGTTACCTGGTTGTGTAGGTTGTAGCTCTTTACGCCCGTACAGGTATACAGGTTGAACTCCTGTTGTTACCTGGTTGTGTAGGTTGTAGCTCTTTACGCCCGTACAGGTATACAGGTTGAACTCCTGTTGTTACCTGGTTGTGTAGGTTGTAGCTCTTTACGCCCGTACAGGTATACAGGTTGAACTCCTGTTGTTACCTGGTTGTGTAGGTTGTAGCTCTTTACGCCCGTATACTGGTTGAACTCCTGTTGTTACCTGGTTGTGTAGGTTGTAGCTCTTTACGTCCGTACAGGTATACAGGTTGAACTCCTGTTGTTACCTGGTTGTGTAGGTTGTAGCTCTTTACGCCCGTACAGGTATACAGGTTGAACTCCTGTTGTTACCTGGTTGTGTAGGTTGTAGCTCTTTACGCCCGTATACAGGTTGAACTCCTGTTGTTACCTGGTTGTGTAGGTTGTAGCTCTTTACGCCCGTACAGGTATACAGGTTGAACTCCTGTTGTTACCTGGTTGTGTAGGTTGTAGCTCTTTACGCCCGTATACAGGTTGAACTCCTGTTGTTACCTGGTTGTGTAGGTTGTAGCTCTTTACGCCCGTACAGGTATACAGGTTGAACTCCTGTTGTTACCTGGTTGTGTAGGTTGTAGCTCTTCACGCCCGTACAGGTATACAGGTTGAACTCCTGTTGTTACCTGGTTGTGTAGGTTGTAGCTCTTTACGCCCGTACAGGTGTGTGGCCACTTGGAGAGGTGTGTGGCCACTTGGAGAGGTGTGTGGCCACTTGGAGAGGTGTGGGACCTTGGAGAGGTGTGGGACCTTGGAGAGGTGTGTGGGAACTTGGAGAGGCGTGTGGCCACTTGGAGAGGTGTGTGGGAACTTGGAGAGGTGTGTGGCCACTTGGAGAGGTGTGTGGGAACTTGGAGAGGTGTGTGGGAACTTGGAGAGGTGTGTGGGAACTTGGAGAGTTGTGTGGGAACTTGGAGAGATGTGTGGCCACTTGGAGAGGTGTGTGGTCACTTGGAGAGGTGTGTGGCCGCTTGGAGAGGTGTGTGGCCACTTGGAGAGGTATGTGGCCACTTGGAGAGGTGTGTGGCCACTTGGAGAGGTGTGTGGCCACTTGGAGAGGCGTGTGGGAACTTGGAGAGGCGTGTGGGAACTTGGAGAGGCGTGTGGCCACTTGGAGACAGCAGTTTGACCTCTTTCTCAAACCCTTGACATTTGTTTTGTCTTATGTTGCACCTACCACACATTCTCCAGGAATATTCTGATCATGTTACTGAATGTATCCAGAGTTTTTTCAGATTTAGTGCAACAAATGAGGTGAAAAGTACAGTAAGTGTAAAATGCACACGCAATCAACAGCGTAGTATTTCGATTCAGTCTTGTGTCAGGTGAACGGTTGGGTCCTCACTTTTAGTCTAATTATTTCCCCATGATCCCCAAACTATTCCCTTTTAATTGCTACCATGGTTATGCATATGCTTTCCATACTTCTTCTGTAAGGAACATTTCAGTGTAGCTCTGTCCACATGGGAGAATTTCCAACAGTGCAAAGGGTTAATAACAAACAAACATGTCCCTCCAGGAAGTGTTTGACACTCTGCTTCAGGATGCGTCTCCTTGTAAAATGGTTTTCAACTGAGTGGAATTAACTCTGTTGATTTTCTCCAGATTTACAATCTTCCAGCCATTCTGAGCAAGAAAGAAGAGAGTAAGTATTTTATACTACACACCACATGTCAATTATACTATACAACACATGTACAATATAGTACACAACACATGTACAATATACTACACAACATATGTACAATATACTACACAACACATGTACAATATACTACACAACATATGTACAATATACTACACAACACAGGTACAATATACTACAAAACACATGCCAATTGTACTACACAACACATGTATAATATACTACACAACACATGTCAAATATACTATACAACACAGGTCAAATATACTACACAACACAGGTACAATATACTACACAGCACATGTCCAATTTGTAATACTGGACACACCTAAATGACTTAAATGTAAATGTAAATGTCAAATATACTACACAACACATGTACAATATACTACACAACACATGTACAATATACTACACACCACATGTACAATATAATACACAACACATGTCAAATATACTACACAGCACATGTACAATATACTACACAACACATGTCAAATATACTACACAACACATGTACAATATACTACACAACACATGTACAATATACTACACACCACATGTACAATATACTACACAACACATGTCAAATATACTACACAACACATGTACAATATACTACACACCACATGTACAATATAATACACAACACATGTCAAATATACTACACAGCACATGTACAATATACTACACAACACATGTCAAATATACTACACAACACATGTAGAATATACTACACAACACAGGTACAATATACTACACAACACATGTACAATATACCACACAACACATGTCAAATATACTACACAACACATGTCAAATATACTATACAACACAGGTACAATATACTACACACCACATGTACAATATACTACACAACACATGTCAAATATACTACACAAAACATGTACAATATAGTACACAACACATGTACAATATACTACACAAAACATGTACAATATAGTATAGTTCTGACTCTCCTAGATGTACAAAGAGTGAATAATGTGTGTAATAACAGATGCATTATCTGATTCTAACTCTTGTTGTCTGTAGCCATCCACTTCTACTTATTAACTCAGTTAGAGCCATTTGAATAGTGTGTATCATCATTAGTACACACTCTCTGTGTGAGAGAACAGCTGCAATCACACCGCTCTGAGTATTTCTCCACAATCGCCCCCTATTCCCTCTGTGTAGTGCACTACTTTTCAACAGAGCCCCGTGGGAACCTTGTGTTCTGTGTATTGAACCCAGTCAACCCTGCTCCTTTGTGTTCCCTGTGTTACAGCGTACCTAAACGAGGCAGGGTTTAATTTTGTGAGGAAATGTATTGACTTGGTGGAGGTGCGAGGTGAGTCATCACAGCAGCCATTTTTTTATCCCTTCTCCTGGGCTTCAGCTGTCAAAATAGCTGAACTCAGTCTCACTGTAATCCTACATGACCAAACACGGTAACCAACACCACTCTTCATTAATGTGTGTGTGTGTGTGTGTGTGTGTGTGTGTGTGTGTGTGTGTGTGTGTGTGTGTGTGTGTGTGTGTGTGTGTGTGTGTGTTTCAGTGGTGTAAAGTACTTAAGTAAAAATACTTTAAAGTACTACTTAAGTAGTTTTTGGGGTGGGATATCTGTACTTCACTTTACTATTTATATTTTTGCCAACTTTTACTTTTATTTCACCATATTCCTAAAGAAAATTATTTTATTTTTACTCCATACATTTAGCCTGACACCCAAAAGTACTCGTCACATTTTGCCGTTTTCCCTAATGCCTCTGATCTGGCAGACTCACTAAACATAAAAATGCTTCATTTGTAAATCATGTCTGAATGTTGGAGTTGAGCCCCTGGCTATTCCTCAATAATTATTTTTAAAAAACAAGACAATTGTGCCGTCTGGTTTGCGAAATATAAAGAATTTGAAATTATTTATACTTTTACTTGTGTTACTTAAGTATGTTTTAGGAACTCCATGTACTTGTGATACTTAAGTATATTTAAAACCAAATACTTTTAGACTTTTACTCAAGTCGTATTTTACTGGGTGACTTTCACTTTTCCTGGAGTCATTTTCTATGAAGGTATCTCTACATTTACTGAAGTCATTGTCTATGAAGGTATCTTTACATTTCCTGAAGTATGACAACTGAGGACTCTTCCCACCACTGGTGTGTCTGTGTGATCTCATAGGGATCAGCACGTTGGGCCTCTACAGAATAGGAGGGGTCAACTCTAAGGTCCAGAAGTTGATGACCACTGTGTTTGGTAAGTAGCCTCTGCTCTCTCTCTCCCTTTCACTCTCTCTCCGTCTTTCTCTTTCTCTCTCTTCCTCCCTCTCTCTCTCCCTTTCACTCTCTCTCCGTCTTTCTCTTTCTCTCTCTTCCTCCCTCTCTCTCTCCCTTTCACTCTCTCTCCGTCTTTCTCTTTCTCTCTCTTCCTCCCTCTCTCTCTCCCTTTCACTCTCTCTCCGTCTCTCTCTTTCTCTCTCTTCCTCCCTCTCTCTCTCCCTTTCACTCTCTCTCCGTCTTTCTCTTTCTCTCTCTTCCTCCCTCTCTCTCTTCCTCCCTCTCTCTCTCCCTCCCTCTCTCTCTTCCTCCCTCTCTCTCTCCCTCCCTCTCTCAATTCAATTCAATTCCAGGGGCTTTATTGGCATGGGAAACGTGTTGAAATAGATAATAAACAAAAGAGAAATGAACAAATCAAATTAACAGTAAAAATTACACTCACAGAAGTCTCACAAGAATACAAATATTTCAAATGTCATGTTATGTATATATACAGTGTTGTAATGATGTGCAAATAGTTAAAGTACACAAGGGAAAATAAATAAGCATAAATATAGGTTGTACATATAGTCTATTGAGTGTGTATATACTATGTGTATATATAGTCTAGTCAGTGTGTATATAGTGTGTATATATAGACTAGTGAGTGTGTATATAGTGTGTATATATAGTCTAGTGAGTGTGTATATAGTCTAGTGAGTGTGTATATAGTGTGTATATATAGTCTAGTGAGTGTGTATATATAGTCTAGTCAGTGTGTATATAGTGTGTATATATAGTCTAGTGAGTGTGTATATATAGTCTAGTGAGTGTGTATATAGTGTGTATATATAGTCTAGTGAGTGTGTATAGTGTGTATATATAGTCTAGTCAGTGTGTGTATAGTGTGTATATATAGACTAGTGAGTGTGTATATAGTGTGTATATATAGTCTAGTGAGTGTGTATATAGTGTGTATATATAGTCTAGTCAGTGTGTATATAGTGTGTATATATAGTCTAGTGAGTGTGTATATAGTGTGTATATATAGTCTAGTGAGGGTGTATATATAGTCTAGTGAGTGTGTATATAGTGTGTATATATAGTCTAGTCAGTGTGTATATAGTGTGTATATATAGTCTAGTGAGTGTGTATATATAGTCTAGTCAGTGTGTATATAGTGTGTATATATAGTCTAGTGAGGGTGTATATATAGTCTAGTGAGGGTGTATATAGTGTGTATATATAGTCTAGTCAGTGTGTATATAGTGTGTATATATAGTCTAGTCAGTGTGTATATAGTGTGTATATATAGTCTAGTCAGTGT
>NC_088406.1:2023054-2045554 GCF_034236695.1 Oncorhynchus nerka
TACACACACACAGAGATATGCATGGACCTAGTGAATTAGCTCAGGTACACACACACACAGATATGCATGGACCTAGTGAATTAGCTCAGGTACACACACACAGAGATATGCATGGACCTAGTGAATTACCTCAGGTACACACACACAGAGATATGCATGGACCTAGTGAATTACCTCAGGTACACACACACAGAGATATGCATGGACCTAGTGAATTAGCTGAGGTCATGTTGCCCTACCAGTTGCTCCCTGCTCCTCCCTGGCTAGGAATCATCATGACATTGCTTAATGCCTTCCTGAAACCCTCCCATCCTTGGTCAACCAGTGTGTGTGTGTGCGTGGTGCGTGCGTGTGTGTGTGTGTGTGTGTGCACGCACTTGCATACTCCCTATCAAAGATTGTAAAAGCATGTTGTTGGTGTAAGCGTTATCTGGAGGGAGTTTTCACCATTGTTAACGCTGGGAAAAGAGTGAATAGTTGAGACGTCTCCCTCTTCATGTTCCCTTTTCATCCACCAGGTGTCTCTCTGAGCCTCTGCTGACCTTTAAGCTCCACAAAGACTTCATCATGGCCGTCAGTAAGTAATACAATGGGGATTATCAGCACACAGCTGCCCTGCAAAACCACTAACCAAACCCTGACCCTTACCCTAACCCTAACCCTAACTCTAACCCTGCACAGCTGCCCTGCAAATCCACTAACCAAACCCTGACCCTAACCCTTACCTTAACCCTGACCCTAACCCTTTCCTTAACCCTAACCCTTACCTTAACCCTAACCCTTACCTTAACCCTGATGCTAACCCTTACCTTAACCCTGACCCTAACCCTTACCTTAACCCTAACCCTTACCTTAACCCCGACCCTAACCCTTACCTTAACCCTAACCCTTACCTTAACCCTGATGCTAACCCTTACCTTAACCCTGACCCTAACCCTTACCTTAACCCTAACCCTTTTCGTAACCCTGACCCTAACCCTTACCTTAACCCTGACTCTAACCCTTACCTTTCCTTAACCCTGACCCTAACCCTTACCTTAGCCCCAACACTAACCCTTACCTTAGCCCTAACCCTTTACTTAGTCCTAACTCTTACCTTAGCCCCAAACCCTTACCTTAGCCCTAACCCTTTCCTTAGCCCTAACCCTTACCTTAGCCCTAACCCTTACCTTAGCCCTAACCCTTTCCTTAGCCCTAACCCTTACCTTAGCCCTAACCCTTACCTTGCCCTAACCCTTACCTTAGCCATAACCCTAACCCTTACCTTGCCCTAACCCTTACCTTAGCCCTAACCCTTACCTTAGCCCTAACCCTTACCTTAGTCCTAACCCTTACCTTAGCCCTAACCCTTACCTTAGCCCTAACCCTTTCCTTAGCCCTAACCCTTTCCTTAGCCCTAACCCTTACCTTAGTCCTAACCCTTACCTAAGCCCTAACCCTAAAACTTACCTTAGCCCCTAACCCTTACCTTAGCCCTAACCCTTTCCTTAGCCCTAACCCTTACCTTATCCCTAACCCTTACCTTATCCCTAACCCTTACCTTAGCCCTAACCCTTACCTTAGCCCTAACCCTTACCTTAGTCCTAACCCATACCTTAGCCCTAACCCTTACCTTAGCCCTAACCCTTACCTTAGCCCTAACCCTTACCTTAGCCCTAACCCTTACCTTAGTCCTAACCCTTAGCCCTAACCCTTACCTTAACCCTAACCCTTACCTTAGCCCTAACCCTTACCTTATCCCTAACCCTTACCTTAGCCCCTAACCCTTACCTTAGCCCTAACCCTTACCTTAGTCCTAACCCTTTCCTTAACCCTAACCCTTATCTTAGTCCTAACCCTTTCCTTAGCCCTAACCCTTACCTTACCTTGACTAGGAACGCTAACTGGGAACACTGACTGGGAACGCTGACTGGGAACGCTAACTGGGAACGCTGACTGGGAACGCTAACTGGGAACACTGACTGGGAACGCTGACTGGGAATGCTGACTGGGAACGCTAACTGGGAACACTGACTGGGAACGCTGACTGGGAACGCTAACTGGGAACACTGACTAGGAACGCTAACTGGGAACACTGACTGGGAACGCTGAATGGGAACGCTGACTAGGAACGCTGACTAGGAACGCTGACTAGGAACACTGACTAGGAACGCTGACTAGAAACGCTGACTAGGAACGCTAACTAGGAACGCTGACTAGGTACACTGACTTGGAACACGAACTAGGAACACTGACTGGGATCACTGACTAAGAACGTTGACTAGGAATGCTGACTAGGAACGCTGACTAGGAACACTAACTGGGAAAGCTGACTAGGAAGGCTGACTAGGAACACTGACTAGGAACGCTGACTAGGAACACTAACTAGGAACACTAACTGGGAATGCTGACTAGGAACGCTGACCAGGAACGCTATCTAGGAACGCTGACTAGGACCACTGACCAGGACCGCTGACCAGGACCGCTGACCAAGATCACTGACTAGGAACACTGACTAGAAATGCTGACTAGGAACACCGCCTGGGAACGCTGACTAGGAACACTGCCTGGGAACGCTGACTAGGAACACTGCCTGGGAACGCTGACTAGGAACACTGCCTGGGAACGCTGACTAGGAACACTGACTGGGAACACTGACTAGGAACGCTGACTAGGAACACTGCCTGGGAACGCTGACTAGGAACACTGCCTGGGAACGCTGACTAGGAACACTGCCTGGGAACGCTGACTAGGAACACTGCCTGGGAACGCTGACTAGGAACACTGACTGGGAACACTGACTAGGAACGCTGACTAGGAACACTGACTGGGAACGCTGACTAGGAACGCTGACTAGGAACACTGACTGGGAATGCTGACTAGGAACGCTGACTAGGAACGCTGACTAGGAACGCTGACCAGGAACGCTGACTAGGAACGCTGACTAGGAACACTGCCTGGGAACGCTGACTAGGAACGCTGACTAGGAACGCTGACTAGGAACGCTGACTAGGAACGCTAACTAGGAACGCTGATCAGGAACGCTAACTAGGAACGCTGACTAGGAACGCTGACTAGGAACGCTAACTAGGAACGCTGATCAGGAACGCTGACTGTTGTGTAACTGTCGCTCTCTTCTTGTCCCACGACTCCATTTGTCTGTCAGCTGTGCTTTTTTCTATTTTTTTGTTTGTTTTTGTTTTGTACTAAATTGCAACAAACAACAAAAAAAATGTGTCAATCAATTTAGAAATAGTCTACAATTGAATTTAAGAATTGAAGATATTTTGACGACAGATTGTTTTGCATGTTACATGGAGAACATGGACATGTATGTGTTACATGGAGAACATGGACATGTATGTTGTTACATGGAGAACATGGACATGTATGTTGTTACATGGAGAACATGGACATGTATGTTGTTACATGGAGAACATGGACATGTATGTTGTTACATGGAGAACATGGACATGTATGTTGTTACATGGAAAACATGGACATGTATGTTGTTACATGGAGAACATGGACATGTATGTTGTTACATGGAGAACATGGACATGTATGTTGTTACATGGAGAACATGGACATGTATGTTGTTACATGGAGAACATGGACATGTATGTTGTTACATGGAAAACATGGACATGTATGTTGTTACATGGAGAACATGGACATGTATGTTGTTACATGGAAAACATGGACATGTATGTTGTTACATGGAGAACATGGACATGTATGTTGTTACATGGAGAACATGGACATGTATGTTGTTACATGGAGAACATGGACATGTATGTTGTTACATGGAGAACATGGACATGTATGTTGTTACATGGAGAACATGGACATGTATGTTGTTACATGGAGAACATGGACATGTATGTTGTTACATGGAGAACATGGACATGTATGTTGTTACATGGAAAACATGGACATGTGATCAGAAACAAGCAGCCATGAAGCTGACAGTGTGTTTATCATGACTCTGTCTCCCACACCTCCCCATCCTCCCCCCTCCTCCCCCCACCTCCCCCTTCTCCCCCTTCTCCCCAATCCCCCTCCTCCCCAATCTCCCCCTCCTCCCCAATCTCCCCTCATCTCCCCAATCTCCCCCTCCTCCCCCATCTCCTCCCCCATCTCCCCCACCTCCCCCATCTGCCCCCTCCTCCCCATCTCCCCCTCCTCCCCAATCTCCTCCCTTCTTCCCCTTCTCCGCCCCTCCCCCTCACCCCCCTCCTCCCCCGTCCCCAATCTCCACCCTCTCCCCCTCCTCCCCCATCACCCCCTCTTCCCCAATCTCCCCCATCCTCCCCCTTCTCCCCCATCTCCCCTCCTCCCCAATCTCCACCCTCTCCCCCGTCCTCCCCCTTCTTCCCCTCCTCCCCGTCCTCCCTCCACCCCCCTCCCCAGAGTGTGAAGACCAGAACTACAGGGTCAGGGCCGTCCATGCCTTGGTCCACAAGCTGCCTGAACGGAACAGGGAGATGATGGAGCTACTGATCAAACACCTCGTCACGTAGGTCTCTCCTAACTGACCAGTCTATAATCACATAGGGAGATGTTACCTTTAAACACCTCGTCACGTAGGTCTCTCCTAACTGACCAGTCTATAATCACATAGGGAGATGTTACCTTTAAACACCTCGTCACGTAGGTCTCTCCTAACTGACCAGTCTATAATCACATAGGGAGATGTTACCTTTAAACACCTCATCGCAGGTCTCTAACTGTCACGTAGGTCTCTCCTAACTGACCAGTCTATAATCACATAGGGAGATGTTACCTTTAAACACCTCGTCACGTAGGTCTCTCCTAACTGACCAGTCTATAATCACATAGGGAGATGTTACCTTTAAACACCTCGTCACGTAGGTCTCTCCTAACTGACCAGTCTATAATCACATAGGGAGATGTTACCTTTAAACACCTCGTCACGTAGGTCTCTCCTAACTGACCAGTCTATAATCACATAGGGAGATGTTACCTTTAAACACCTCGTCACGTAGGTCTCTCCTAACTGACCAGTCTATAATCACATAGGGAGATGTTACCTTTAAACACCTCGTCACGTAGGTCTCTCCTAACTGACCAGTCTAAAATCACATAGGGAGATGTTACCTTTAAACACCTCGTCACGTAGGTCTCTCCTAACTGACCAGTCTATAATCACATAGGGAGATGTTACCTTTAAACACCTGGTCACGTAGGTCTCTCCTAACTGACCAGTCTATAATCACATAGGGAGATGTTACCTTTAAACACCTCGTCACGTAGGTCTCTCCTAACTGACCAGTCTATAATCACATAGGGAGATGTTACCTTTAAACACCTGGTCACGTAGGTCTCTCCTAACTGACCAGTCTATAATCACATAGGGAGATGTTACCTTTAAACACCTGGTCACGTAGGTCTCTCCTAACTGACCAGTCTATAATCACATAGGGAGATGTTACCTTTAAACACCTCGTCACGTAGGTCTCTCCTAACTGACCAGTCTAAAATCACATCGTAAATCTATTGTTGTGTAGGGAGATGTCACACTTCTGTCTCCCAATCTGAAGGTCCTGCTACCTTTAAGATGAATGCACTCTAACTAAGTCTCTCTCTGGATAAGAGAATCTGCTAAGTGACTCAAATGAAAACATTGTGTTCGATGTTTGTTCACGCGGGGGGGGGGGCATCTATAATGTAGTGTGATATTGAAACCTTATGCCATCCTGTCTGATCTGTCTGTCTCCTGCCCCCACAGAGTGTCCACCCACAGCCAGTTCAACCTGATGACGGTGTCCAACCTGGGAGTGATCTTCGGGCCCACGTTGATGAGGTCACAGGAGGAGACGGTGGCCGCCATGATGAACATTAAATTCCAGAACATCGTGGTGGAGATTCTCATCGAGAACTTTGACAAGGCAAGAGAGTTTCTGGTTTCTTTGAAATCAGACTGAAATATTGAGCCTGTAAAAATATTTAGTTTGCTGGTAGCGCTCCTGGTCCTGGGTATACGTATGTGTCATGTCTTGGGCCTATAGTAGGAGTTTTTAGGTATTTAGGTATGTGTCATGTCTTGGGCCTATAATAGGAGTTTTTAGGTATTTAGGTATGTGTCATGTCTTGGGCCTATAATAGGAGTTTTTAGGTATTTAGGTATGTGTCATGACTTGGGCCTATAGTAGGAGGTTTTAGGTATTTAGGTATGTGTCATGTCTTGGGCCTATAGTAGGAGGTTTTAGGTATTTAGGTATGTGTCATGTCTTGGGCCTATAGTAGGAGGTTTTAGGTATTTAGGTATGTGTCATGTCTTGGGCCTATAGTAGGAGGTTTTAGGTATTTAGGTATATGTCATGTCTTGGGCCTATAGTAGTTTTTTTTTGGTATTTAGGTATATGTCATGTCTTGGGCCTATAGTAGTTTTTTTTGGTATTTAGGTATATGTCTGACCATGTGACCTAAGCAGGAAACTCCCAGGACCTAGCTAGTTATATACCACTGTAATGCTCAGTTAATAAAACTATTTCTCTCTCTCCCCTCTCCAGATCTTCCACCAGCCTCCAGACCCCAACGTACCTCTGCCCCAGCCCCAATCCCGACCAAGCTCACGTAGGAGCAGGGCCATCTGCCTGTCCACAGGCCCTAGGAAGCCTCGCAGCATCTACACCCCAACACTGTGCCTTGCAGACGCTGACAGTGAGTCCTACACCTATCCCTAGCACTGCAGGCAATTGTTGCATATCGAATGATACCATATTCCCTGTAGGCCTGTAAACCTATAGCATTCACATCTGCATCAGATCTGCACCTTCCAATCAGAGACTGATTTAGACCTGGGACACAAGGTGAGTGGAATTCATGATGTGGTAGAACAAAACGCTAGCAGCGGTGCGGATCACATAGGGTCATATTTGAATACCCCTGGAGTAGGGGGTCATGTCACTCTGCTAGCTAATCTGGCCTGCTGCAGCATTCATTACATATTCCCCTGGAATAGGGGGTCATATCACTCTGCTAGCTAATCTGGCCTGCTGCAGCATTCATTACATATTCCCCTGGAATAGGGGGTCATATCACTCTGCTAGCTAATCTGGCCTGCTGCAGCATTCATTACATATTCCCCTGGACTAGGGGGTCATATCACTCTGCTATCTAATCTGGCCTGCTGCAGCATTCATTACATATTCCCCTGCAATAGGGGGTCATGTCACTCTGCTAGCTAATCTGGCCTGCTGCAGCATTCATTACATATTCCCCTGGAATAGGTTGTCATGTCACTCTGCTACTTAATCTGGCCTGCTGCAGCATTCATTACATATTCCCCTGGACTAGGGGGTCATGTCACTCTGCTATCTAATCTGGCCTGCTGCAGCATTCATTACATATTACCCTGGAATAGGTTGTCATGTCACTCTGCTAGCTAATCTGGCCTGCTGCAGCATTCATTACATATTCCCCTGGAATAGGGGGTCATATCACTCTGCTAGTTAATCTGGCCTGCTGCAGCATTCATTACACATTCCCCTGGACTAGGGGGTCATATCACTCTGCTAGCTAATCTGGCCTGCTGCAGCATTCATTACATATTCCCCTGGAATAGGTTGTCATGTCACTCTGCTACTTAATCTGGCCTGCTGCAGCATTCATTACATATTCCCCTGGACTAGGGGGTCATATCACTCTGCTAGCTAATCTGGCCTGCTGCAGCATTCATGACATATTCCCCTGGACTAGGGGGTCATATCACTCTGCTAGCTAATCTGGCCTGCCTCAGCATTCATGACATATTCCCATTGAGATGTTCATTAATATATTATCTCTTCATCTACCAGGGCACCATCAGAGAATACAAGACATTCCAGGATGTAGCCAGTAACTCTATTCTCTAAGCTACTGTAGTGGTGGTGCTACTACATTTAGCCACAGTAGTAATAATACTGGCTGCATCCCAAATGGCCCATAGGTCCCTGGTCAAAAGTAGTGCACTATATAGGGAACAGGGTGCCATAGGTTCCTGGTCAAAAGTAGTGCACTATATAGGGAACAGTATGCCATAGGTTCCTGGTCAAAAGTAGTGCACTATATAGGGAACAGGGTGCCATAGGTTCCTGGTCAAAAGTAGTGCACTATATAGGGAACAGTATGCCATAGGTTCCTGGTCAAAAGTAGTGTACTATATAGGGAACAGTGTGCCATAGGTTCCTGGTCAAAAGTAGTGCACTATATAGGGAACAGTGTGCCGTAGGTTCCTGGTCAAAAGTAGTGCACTATATAGGGAACAGTATGCCATAGGTTCCTGGTCAAAAGTAGTGCACTATATAGGGAACAGTGTGCCGTAGGTTCCTGGTCAAAAGTAGTGCACTATATAGGGAACAGTATGCCATAGGTTCCTGGTCAAAAGTAGTGCACTATATAGGGAACAGTGTGCCGTAGGTTCCTGGTCAAAAGTAGTGCACTATATAGGGAACAGTGTGCTATAGGTTCCTGGTCAAAAGTAGTGCACTATATAGGGAACAGTGTGCCGTAGGTTCCTGGTCAAAAGTAGTGCACTATATAGGGAACAGTGTGCCATAGGTTCCTGGTCAAAAGTAGTGTACTATATAGGGAACAGGGTGCCATAGGTTCCTGGTCAAAAGTAGTGCACTATATAGGGAACAGTGTGCCATAGGTTCCTGGTCAAAAGTAGTGCACTATATAGGGAACAGGGTGCCATAGGTTCCTGGTCAAAAGTAGTGCACTATTTAGGGAACAGTGTGCCATAGGTTCCTGGTCAAAAGTAGTGCACTATATAGGGAACAGGGTGCCATAGGTACTACGTATTGAATAAGATGGCATTTGAGATGCAGTCACTGTGTTTTGTCTCAGTAGTCGGTCATTCATCAGGTTTTGGTGATGCTGTGTGTTCCTGGTCCTTGTAACAGGTGACCCATTCATCAGGTTTTGGTGATGCTGTGTGTTCCTGGTCCTTGTAACAGGTGACCCATTCAGCAGGTTTTGGTGGTGCTGTGTGTTCCTGGTCCTTGTAACAGGTGACCCATTCAGCAGGTTTTGGTGATGCTGTGTGTTCCTGGTCCTTGTACAGGTGACACATTCAGCAGGTTTTAGTGATGCTGTGTGTTCCTGCTCTCTGGTCCTTGTACAGGTGACACATTCAGCAGGTTTTAATGGTGCTGTGTGTTCCTGCTCTCTGGTCCTTGTACAGGTGACACATTCAGCAGCAGTCCAGGCAGCACCCCCTTGGGAAGCATGGAGTCCCTCTCCTCCCACTCCTCTGAGCAGAACAGCTCCTCCAAGACAACTGGCACTTCCTCCCACCACCAGCCCAAAGACAAGGTTTCCCATCCCCCTGGCTTGTGGCTGGGGATGGGGCAGGGGACGAGCCAGTGGCTCGGGATGGGTCAGGGTACCAGCCTGAAGCAGGGGATGGGTCAGGGGACCAGCCTGGGGCAGGAGATGGGTCAGGGGACCAGCCTAGGGCAGGAGATGGGACAGGGCCCAACCCTGGGTCTCCGTCGCTCCCCCTCACAGCTCTCTTCCAACGGGCCAGGGAAGGGAAGCGTCCCATCCTGCCTCAGCAGCCCAGAGTCTAGCTCCAGGGAAGACGTGGAGACAGGGAGGACAGACGGGGAGTCGGAGGGAGATGCTCTGAGTCTGTCCTCAACCAGCACCACAGCTACACCCAGGGGGTCCATCGGCCCGAAGAAAGCCCCCCACTCCCAGACGGATCTCCGGCCGGAGCCCGTGACCCAACTGACCCAGCTGAACCGCTCAGCCGCTCCCTCTCTGAGGTCACTGTATATATCTGAAGGTAAGAGTCCAACATATCTCTGCAAATCAAATCTCTGTGGGGCCATACTTGCGAAACATTAGAAAAGTTTCAGTTTTAGTTTAAGTTTAAGAATCAGCTAATTAAAATCGTTGGCCAAGTTGCACATGATCAAAGACTACATGTTAGCTGTTCTGATTAAATACTGTAACCTGAGTCCTTGTAACCTGATTCCTTGTAACCTGACTCCTTGTAACCTGATTCCTTGTAACCTGGCTCCTTGTAACCTGACTCCTTGTAACCTGATTCCTTGTAACCTGGCTCCTTGTAACCTGGCTCCTTGTAACCTGACTCCTTGTAACCTGGCTCCTTGTAACCTGGCTCCTTGTAACCTGGCTCTTTGTAACCTGATTCCTTGTAACCTGATTCATTGTAACCTGATTCCTTGTAACCTGGCTCCTTGTAACCTGGCTCCTTGTAACCTGGCTCCTTGTAACCTGATTCCTTGTAACCTGATTCCTTGTAACCTGGCTCCTTGTAACCTGGCTCTTTGTAACCTGATTCCTTGTAACCTGGCTCCTTGTAACCTGGCTCCTTGTAACCTGATTCCTTGTAACCTGATTCCTTGTAACCTGGCTCCTTGTAACCTGGCTCCTTGTAACCTGATTCCTTGTAACCTGATTCCTTGTAACCTGGCTCCTTGTAACCTGATTCCTTGTAACCTGATTCCTTGTAACCTGACTCCTTGTAACCTGGCTCCTTGTAATCTGGCTCCTTTTAACCTGACTCCTTGTAACCTGATTCCTTGTAACCTGGCTCCTTGTAACCTGGCTCCTTGTAATCTGGCTCCCTGAAACCTGGCTCCTTGTAACCTGACTCCTTGTAACCTGGCTCCTTGTAACCTGGCTCCTTGTAACCTGACTCCTTGTAACCTGACTCCTTGTAACCTGGCTCCCTGAAACCTGACTCCTTGTAACCTGACTCCTTGTAACCTGGCTCCTTGTAACCTGGCTCCTTGTAACCTGACTCCTTGTAACCTGGCTCCTTGTAACCTGGCTCCTTGTAACCTGACTCCTGAAACCTGACCTTGTAACCTGACTTGTAACCTGACTCCCTGAAACCTGACTCCTTGTAACCCTGACTCCTTGTAACCTGACTCCTTGTAACCTGGCTCCTTGTAACCTGACTCCTTGTAACCTGGCTCCCTGAAACCTGACTCCTTGTAACCTGGCTCCTTGTAACCTGACTCCTGAAACCTGACTCCTTGTAACTTGGCTCCCTGAAACCTGACTCCTTGTAACCTGACTCCTTGTAACCTGACTCCTTGTAACCTGACTCCTTGTAACCTGGCTCCTTGTAACCTGACTCCCTGAAACCTGACTCCTTGTAACTTGGCTCCCTGAAACCTGACTCCTTGTAACATGACTCCTTGTAACCTGATTCCTTGTAACCTGACTCCTTGTAACCTGGCTCCTTGTAACCTGGCTCCTTGTAACCTGACTCCTTGTAACCTGGCTCCCTGAAACCTGACTCATTGTAACTTGGCTCCCTGAAACCTGACTCCTTGTAACCTGACTCCTTGTAACCTGACTCCTTGTAACCTGACTCCTTGTAACCTGGCTCCTTATAACCTGGCTCCTTGTAACCTGACTCCCTGAAACCTGACTCCTTGTAACCTGACTCCCTGAAACCTGACTCCTTGTAACTTGGCTCCCTGAAACCTGACTCCTTGTAACCTGGCTCAATGTAACCTGATTCCTTGTAACCTGACTCCTTGTAACCTGACTCCTTGTAACCTGACTCCTTGTAACCTGACTCCCTGAAACCTGACTCCTTGTAACTTGGCTCCCTGAAACCTGACTCCTTGTAACATGACTCCTTGTAACCTGATTCCTTGTAACCTGACTCCTTGTAACCTGGCTCCCTGAAACCTGACTCATTGTAACTTGGCTCCCTGAAACCTGACTCCTTGGAACCTGACTCCTTGTAACCTGACTCCTTGTAACCTGACTCCTTGTAACCTGACTCCCTGAAACCTGACTCCTTGTAACTTGGCTCCCTGAAACCTGACTCCTTGTAACCTGACTCCTTGTAACCTGACTCCTTGTAACCTGACTCCTTGTAACCTGGCTCCTTGTAACCTGACTCCCTGAAACCTGACTCCTTGTAACTTGGCTCCCTGAAACCTGACTCCTTGTAACCAGACTTCTTGTAACCTGACTCCTTGTAACCTGACTCCTTGTAACCTGGCTCCTTGTAACCTGACTCCCTGTAACCTGACTCCTTGAAACCTGACTCCTTGTAACCTGACTCCTTGTAACCTGACTCCTTGTAACCTGATTCCTTGTAACCTGACTCCTTGTAACCTGACTCCTTGTAACCTGACTCCTTGTAACCTGACTCCTTGTAACCTGACTCCCTGAAACCTGACTCCTTGTAACTTGGCTCCCTGAAACCTGACTCCTTGTAACATGACTCCTTGTAACCTGATTCCTTGTAACCTGACTCCTTGTAACCTGACTCCTTGTAACCTGGCTCCCTGAAACCTGACTCATTGTAACTTGGCTCCCTGAAACCTGACTCCTTGTAACCTGACTCCTTGTAACCTGACTCCTTGTAACCTGACTCCTTGTAACCTGGCTCCTTGTAACCTGGCTCCTTGTAACCTGACTCCCTGAAACCTGACTCCTTGTAACTTGGCTCCCTGAAACCTGACTCCTTGTAACATGACTCCTTGTAACCTGATTCCTTGTAACCTGACTCCTTGTAACCTGACTCCTTGTAACCTGGCTCCCTGAAACCTGACTCATTGTAACTTGGCTCCCTGAAACCTGACTCCTTGTAACCAGACTTCTTGTAACCTGACTCCTTGTAACCTGACTCCTTGTAACCTGGCTCCTTGTAACCTGACTCCTTGTAACCTGACTCCCTGTAACCTGACTCCTTGTAACCTGACTCCTTGTAACCTGACTCCTTGTAACCTGACTCCTTGTAACCTGACTCCTTGTAACCTGACTCCTTGTAACCTGACTCCTTGTAACCTGACTCCCTGAAACCTGACTCCTTGTAACTTGGCTCCCTGAAACCTGACTCCTTGTAACCTGACTCCTTGTAACCTGACTCCTTGTAACCTGGCTCCTTGTAACCTGGCTCCTTGTAACCTGACTCCCTGAAACCTGACTCCTTGTAACTTGGCTCCCTGAAACCTGACTCCTTGTAACTTGGCTCCTTGTAACCTGACTCCCTGAAACCTGACTCCTTGTAACTTGGCTCCCTGAAACCTAACTCCTTGTAACCTGACTCCTTGTAACCTGACTCCTTGTAACCTGGCTCCTTGTAACCTGACTCCCTGAAACCTGACTCCTTGTAACTTGGCTCCCTGAAACCTGACTCCTTGTAACATGACTCCTTGTAACCTGATTCCTTGTAACCTGACTCCTTGTAACCTGGCTCCTTGTAACCTGGCTCCTTGTAACCTGACTCCTTGTAACCTGGCTCCCTGAAACCTGACTCATTGTAACTTGGCTCCCTGAAACCTGACTCCTTGTAACCTGACTCCTTGTAACCTGACTCCCTGAAACCTAACTCCTTGTAACCTGACTCCTTGTAACCTGACTCCTTGTAACCTGGCTCCTTGTAACCTGACTCCCTGAAACCTGACTCCCTGAAACCTGACTCCCTGTAACCTGGCTCCTTGTAACCTGACTCCTTGTAACCTGACTCCCTGAAACCTGACTCCTTGTAACTTGGCTCCCTGAAACCTGACTCCTTGTAACCTGACTCCTTGAAACCTGACTCCTTGTAACCTGACTCCCTGAAACCTGACTCCTTGTAACCTGACTCCTTGTAACCTGACTCCTTGTAACCTGACTCCTTGTAACCTGACTCCCTGAAACCTGACTCCTTGTAACTTGGCTCCCTGAAACCTGACTCCTTGTAACCTGACTCCTTGTAACCTGACTCCCTGAAACCTGACTCCTTGTAACTTGGCTCCCTGAAACCTGACTCCTTGTAACCTGGCTCCTTGTAACCTGACTCCCTGAAACCTGACTCCCTGAAACCTGACTCCCTGTAACCTGGCTCCTTGTAACCTGACTCCTTGTAACCTGACTCCTTGTAACCTGACTCCCTGTAACCTGACTCCTTGTAACCTGACTCCTCCATACTAACCGTGATTATATCTGGTTAAACCTGTATCAGGCATTTAAAATCGGAAACGTAGTTGGACGTGATCCAACACTTATTCATGGAAGTGTCCTTAAAACAAAGCCACGATCTGCTATTCCAAGTTACTAAAACGTGCAAGAAATGTTAATGCAATGAATCCCACCGTTGCTCTGGTGTTATTTAAGACATCTTTTTAAACATTGTGTGTTTGAGCTACAGAATTTTGGGTTGTTTCAATGGATTTGTCTCTCTAACGGAGCGGTGTTTGTGAGACAAGAACAGATCCTGAAGGGCCTCGGGTCTTTTTTCTTTACAAAAACGCCTGTATAGCCAGAATGGTTTGAGCTACACACCATTAAAAGCGATCTATGAAAAGCTGAGACTCTCACAAACACGCACATGTTTTGCTCTACACAAGCTACACAACAGTCGTTACTAGGAAAGACGTTCTTCTACTTAGATCATAGGAAATCCCAGGACAAAGTGTCGATAATACTGTAATAAGCTCAAATAGCTGCTTTCACAAGTTCCGAACTCCCCACAGTTGTCACTGACTAGTTGGATATTCATTTCCCACTGAGCAAACCATTTCTGTACTTATCGTGTTTTTGCTTTGTCAGACTTTATTTTTGTTGTTGTTGACGTTTGTCAATAAAACTGATGAATGCAACTGTTCATGTCAAATAGTTTTGTGTTCTACTTGTACAACACTTCATTATGAGGTTAAATATAAGGGCTGGATATGGAGATAAATGAAAGTCAGATCAATTAAAAGCCAAGTTTTGCTAGGGTCTCGGGACGGGTCTCGGGACTGGCTCAAAGTTAGCCAGCCTGCCATTTGCGGCAAGTTCGAATCCCAGGTGTGATATCGTTTTTTCGTTATTATAATATAATATATAATTATATTTATTGTGATAGTGTGTTGGAAAGTCAAGTGTAGCCAAAACCTTGTAAATTACAGATATATTTAATGAGAAGCTTCTTGGTCTTACAGACCGACACATAGGCTACTACTACACAGAGGTGTAGAGCCGCTGGTGCCGGAGTGACACTCTGCCACTTCTCACAATGGTGCTCCTTATCAGGTATGAGGGTAAGACCCAGATGCAGACCACGTCGAATAAACAATAGTTTAATATAACAAC
Organism: Oncorhynchus nerka; assembly: GCF_034236695.1. NCBI lineage: Eukaryota > Metazoa > Chordata > Actinopteri > Salmoniformes > Salmonidae > Oncorhynchus > Oncorhynchus nerka. The sequence continues at coordinate 2,038,103 of NC_088406.1, forward strand.
AGGGGCAGACGATAGACAAGTCAAGGTAGGCAGGGGTCAGTAAACCAGAGGTGGGGCAACGGTACCGGACGGCAGGTAGGCTCAGGGTCAGGGTCAGGGGCAGACGATAGACAAGTCAAGGCAGGCAGGGGTCAGTAAACAAGAGGTGGTGCAACGGTACCGGACGGCAGGTAGGCTCAGGGTCAGGGTCAGGGGCAGACGATAGACAAGTCAAGGCAGGCAGGGGTCAGTAAACCAGAGGTGGGGCAACGGTACCGGACGGCAGGTAGGCTCAGGGTCAGGGTCAGGTAGAAACAGGCGACAAAGGGCTGTGAAACATGGGTTTGACACTGGACACATGAAAGGTACGGGGCAACAGAAGATGAACAGCAGAGGGGCTAATCATCTTGGAGATGGGGAACGGGCCAATAAAGTTTATTGGATTCCACCGGGAGGGGCAGATCCCGGTTGGATAGCCATACCTTCTACCCGAGACGATATCGGTGAGCCGGGGTCCGATGGCGATCCGCTTGTTGTCGATACCTGGAGGTGGTCTTGAGGAGGGCCGACCGGACAAACATCTGGGCAGAAGGTATGCCGACCTCTTCTCTTCCTGATCAGGGAAGAGCGGGGGCTGATACCCCTGGGAACACTCAGGTAATAGGCCCGTGGCAGAGCAGGGAAGAGTTGGGGCTGATACCCCTGGGAACACTCAGGTAATAGGCCCGTGGCAGAGCAGGGAAGAGTGGGGGCTGATACCCCTGGGAACACTCAAACGGCAATAGGCCCAAGGCCTATTTGCTTACCGCCCAAATAGGTCCACAGACGATGCAATCTCAACCACACTGCACACTGCCCTAACCCATCTGGACCAGAGGAATACCTATGTGAGAATGCTATGTTATCAAGATTGCGTCTGTTTTTAATAAGTTTCAATCGAAGGTGCAAAGTTAAAGAAATCAACATTTATTGAAAAATGGAATCACTTTCAACATTCAAAACATATTATTACACAACGAAATACTCAAAGTGACGGCTGATATTGTACTCTTTGAAAACCGCAACAGCTTCTTGGCATATCAGACATACAGCCGTTGATCGGACTTCAGTGAAGAAGTATTTTGTTGTCCACTCCTTATTAAACACTCGGCATTCGCTGTCCACTTTCCTTCTCTTTGGTCCGCTCATTTTCACAGAAGGGCTTAATGGTGACGTGAAACGAAGTGAAAATTAAAGTGAAATAAAGAGAAATACGCGCCACTCCAACAACGGTCAATGTGTTTTGAGTGCGCCATCTATTGGGGAAACGTGGGCATTGCAGGGAAAGGGGAAAAAAGGAGGTTTTTACTATAATTTGGACAAGTTCGGCGGGCCGGATTAAAAAGCCTAACGGGCCGTATGTGGCCCGCGGGCCGTAGTTTGCCCATGTCTGGTCTAGGGTGTCAGGTAGGGTGGAGGTGATATGGTCCTTGACTAGTCTCTCAAAGCACTTCATGATGACGGAAGTGAGTGCTACGGGGCGGTAGTCGTTTAGCTCAGTTACCTTAGCTTTCTTGGGAACAGGAACAATGGTGGCCCTCTTGAAGCATGTGGGAACAACAGACTGGGATAGGGATTGATTGAATATGTCCGTAAACACACCAGCCAGCTGGTCTGCGCATGCTCTGAAGGCGCGGCTGGGGATGCCGTCTGGGCCTGCAGCCTTGCGAGGGTTAACACGTTTAAATGTTTTACTCACGTTGGCTGCAGTGAACGAGAGTCCGCATGTTTTAGTTGGGGGCCGTGTCAGTGGCACTGTATTGTCCTCAAAGCGGGCAAAAAAGTTATTTAGTCTGCCTGGGAGCAAGACATCCTGGTCCGTGACATACCTCGTGTCTGAGCCGTTGAATTGAGATTGTACTTTGTCTCTATACTGACGCTTAGCTTGTTTGATTGCCTTGCTGAGGGAATAGTTACACTGTTTCTATTCGGTCATGTTTCCGGTCACCTAGCCCTGATTAAAAGCAGTGGTTCGGGCTTTCAGTTTCACGCGAATGCTGCCATCAATCCACGGTTTCTGGTTTGGGAATGTTTTAATCGTTGCTATGGGAACGACATCTTCAATGCACTTTCTAATGAACTCGCTCACCGAATCAGCGTATTCGTCAATGTTGTTGTCTGACGCAATACGAAACATATCCCAGATGGGAGGTAATCAGTTCACATATGGTGTCCAGAGCACAGCTGGGGCAGACGGTGGTCTATATCAGGCGGCAACGGTGAGAGACTTGTTTTTAGGGAGGTGTATTTTTAAAAGTAGAAGTTCAAATTGTTTGGGTACAGACCTGGATAGTAGGACAGAACTCTGCAGGCTATCTTTGCAGTAGATTGCAACACCCCCCCCCCCCCTTTGGCCATTCTATCTTGTCTGAAAATGTTGTAGTTAGGGATGAATATTTCAGAATTTTTGGTGGTCTTCGTAAGCCAGGATTCAGACACAGCTAGGACATCCGAGTTGGCAGAGTGTGCTAAAGCAATGAATAAAACAAACTTAGGGAGGAGGCTTCTAATGTTAACATACATGAAACCAAGGCTATTACGGTTACAGAAGTCATCAAAAGAGAGCGCCTGGGGAATAGGAGTGGAGCTAGGCACTGCAGGGCCTGGATTCACCTCTACATCACCAGAGGAAAAGAGGAGGAGTAGGATAAGGGTATGGCTAAAAGCAATGAGAATTGGTCGACTAGGACGTCTGGAACAGAGAGTAAAAGGAGGTTTCTGGGGGCGATAAAATAGCTTCAAGGTATAATGTACAGACAAAGGTATGGTAGGATGTGAATACAGTGGAGGTAAACCTGGGTATTGAGTGAAGATGAGAGAGCTATCGTCTCTAGAAACATCATTGAAACCAGGTGATGTCATCGCATGTGTGGGTGGTGGAACTGAAAGGTTGGATAAGGTATAATGAGCAGGGCTAGAGGCTCTACAGTGAAATAAGCCAATAAACACTAACGGACAAGGCATATTGACAAAGGAGAGGCATGCTTAGTCGAGTGATCATAAGGGTCCAGTGAGTAGTGAGGTTGGTTGGGGTCACGGCGATTCAGACAGCTAGCCGGGCCATCGGTAGCAAACCTTGGGAGGAGATGGTGTTGCTCAGCTGGCCAGGGTCTGCTGGGTCAGTCATGGCCAGTTCATACTATCAGGAAGGTAAGACCCAGACCACGTTGAATAAACAGTAGTTGAATATCCCAACAGGGGCAGGCTATAGACAGGTCAAGGCAGGCAGGGGTCATTAAACCAGAGGTGGGGCAACAGTACCGGATGGTAGGCAGGGCCAGGGTAAGGAGGAGGTCAGTACACCAGAGGTGGGGCAACAGTACCGGATGGTAGGCAGGGCCAGGGTAAGGAGGAGGTCAGTACACCAGAGGTGGGGCAACAGTACCGGATGGTAGGCAGGGCCAGGGTAAGGAGGAGGTCAGTACACCAGAGGTGGGCAAAGGTACAGGTCGGCAGGCGGGCTTAGGGTCGAAACCAGGGTGGCGAGAAAAGAGAGACTGGAAAAAGCAGGAGCGAAGACACAAAACGCTGGTTAACTTGAACAAACAAGACGAACTGGCAACAGACAAACAGAGAACACAGGTATAAATACACTGGGGATAATGGGGAAGATGGTCGACACCTGGAGGGCGTGGAGACAATCACAAAGACAGATGAAACAGATCAGGGTGTGACACTCGTTTAATGAAGTTTGGATCAAAGCTGAATCAATGTCTCGCAAGATCAATTTGGACTTATAAATAAAAAAATATATACCCATTGATTCTTGAACAATATAACTTGGAAATGCCTTGTGAGCTTAGTTCAACCCCATCAGACCCCAATGTTTATAAACAAAGTAAAGGTAAACAAACACTGTATAGCCTCAAAACATGGTTATCATTATGATATCATGGATGGTCAATCCTTGCATCCATAGCTCAGTCTATGAATTTGAGAGTGATTACATTTCTTCAGCCCCATGCCGCAGCTGATAACCGAACCAGAGTGATTACATTTCTCCAGCCCCATGCCGCAGCTGATAACCGAACCAGGGGTGGTGAGGTCGCTTTGTTATTGTCTCTACTGCTGATTGCGTCTTTAATGATTTGTATTCTACGTAGAGGCCCAACATGCCTAATAACAGCATAGTATAACGTTACTGTTAGACCAAAAACCACTTTGTCACATATGTCTTTTTTGAATAGAGCATCGAGGACAGTCAGTGAACTGATTTTTCCTTAACAAAAAAGCTTGAGGCGATGGGGCTCGAACCCATGGGGCGATGGGGCTCGAACCCATGGCTCAAATGCGCTGTCATTTTTCGGTCAAGCGCTTTAGTGTTTGCAACTAAGAAAGTCAAGGTGGTTACGGTACATAACAGCTAGCTGACACCAATACATAAGGCTCTTCAACTTTATTTGAAGTGTAGTAGTAGTGTAGTAGACAGGGTTTATAGTAGTGTAGTAGACAGGGTTTATAGTAGTGTAGTAGACAGGGTTTATAGTAGTGTAGTAGACAGGACCTATAGTAGTGTAGTAGACAGGGCCTATAGTAGTGTAGTAGACAGGACCTATAGTAGTGTAGTAGACAGGGCCTATAGTAGTGTAGTAGACAGGGCCTATAGTGGTGTAGTAGACAGGGCCTATAGTAGTGTAGTAGACAGGGCCTATAGTAGTGTAGTAGACAGGGCCTATAGTAGTGTAGTAGACAGGGCCTATAGTAGTGTAGTAGACAGGGCCTATAGTAGTGTAGTAGACAGGGCCTATAGTAGTGTAGTAGACCTTGACCTTGTAGACTAAAATGAAATGTTGTATAGACCTCCTATATTTTCTCTGTAAAAGCACATGGATTTATGTGAATTGTGAAATGCATAACAAAAACAATGGGTTTTTGTCATATATGTGAAATGTAACATTAGTAAGTAGCCTAAGTCAAGGATGCGATGGTCATGCAATATTGGCTTGTGGCAGACCAAGTAAAGAGGAACACAGGTAAAACCTTTAATCTGGAGGTTTAAATATATAATTTTATATATATATATATATATATATAAAATATATTCCTCTGGTGATCTATTTTAACAAATGTCATTGGTTTGTGGATAAAAAAAAGTTTAAGATCTTTGATTGCAGAATTTGTGACAAGAAATAATCAGTGCCACCCTGGTTTAGGTTAGCATAGGGCTAAATGTGCCAGGTTATGTCATGGGACCAGCTAACATGTAGCCTTTGATCATGTGCAACTATACGTCAACGACTTTAGAAGTAGGACATATCTCTGTGGAAGTTATATATTCCTCCATTGAGATACAGAGGTCTTCTTTCACAGTTCTGTTTTCCATTATTCCTTCAAGTGTTTTGCCTGCAGTAATATCGTCAAATCTTCAAGCCTCACATGCTATTACCATTAGCAATAGTACTATTTTAAAAAACGTCTTTATAGCATTCCATTCTCTTCACGTTCCTTTGACTCGTGAGGATTCATGCTTGCAGTCACTAAGATTCGTTTTTCTGTCCTGTTAAAAAAAACTTTAAAAAATGAAATTCCTAAGCAAAGGAAAACTATTCATATTCTCTTCACAACAGAGACAGAGGTCCTGCGTTATTACTGTACTCCTCCACAGATAAAGATGACCATCGTGTTCCCATTGAATACTCATCGTGATCAATATGATAAACCTTTCTTTGACAGTCTAGTGCTTGGTTGTGTCCCAAATTGCACCCTATTAGGGCAGTTAAAAACCTTGGACCTATAGTAGTGTAGTAGACAGGACCTATAGTGGTGTAGTAGACAGGACCTATAGTAGTGTAGTAGACAGGACCTATAGTGGTGTAGTAGACAGGACCTATAGTGGTGTAGTAGACAGGGCATATAGTAGTGTAGTAGACAGGACCTATAGTAGTGTAGTAGACAGGACCTATAGTGGTGTAGTAGACAGGACCTATAGTAGTGTAGTAGACAGGGCATATAGTAGTGTAGTAGACAGGACCTATAGTAGTGTAGTAGACAGGGCCTATAGTAGTGTAGTAGACAGGACCTATAGTGGTGTAGTAGACAGGGCCTATAGTAGTGTAGTAGACAGGGCATATAGTAGTGTAGTAGACAGGACCTATAGTATTGTAGTAGACAGGGCATATAGTAGTGTAGTAGACAGGGCCTATAGTAGTGTAGTAGACAGGGCTTATAGTAGTGTAGTAGACAGGGCCTATAGTAGTGTAGTAGACAGGGCCTATAGTAGTGTAGTAGACAGGGCCTATAGTGTAGTGTAGTAGACAGGGCCTATAGTGGTGTAGTAGACAGGGCATATAGTAGTGTAGTAGACAGGACCTATAGTAGTGTAGTAGACAGGGCCTATAGTAGTGTAGTAGACAGGACCTATAGTGGTGTAGTAGACAGGGCCTATAGTAGTGTAGTAGACAGGGCCTATAGTAGTGTAGTAGACAGGGCCTATAGTGGTGTAGTAGACAGGACCTATAGTAGTGTAGTAGACAGGACCTATAGTAGTGTAGTAGACAGGACCTATAGTAGTGTAGTAGACAGGGCCTATAGTAGTGTAGTAGACAGGGCCTATAGTAGTGTAGTAGACAGGGTTTATAATAGTGTAGTAGACAGGGCCTATAGTAGTGTAGTAGACAGGGCCTATAGTAGTGTAGTAGACGGCCTATAGTAGTGTAGTAGACAGGGCCTATAGTAGTGTAGTAGACAGGGCCTATAGTAGTGTAGTAGACAGGGCCTATAGTAGTGTAGTAGACAGGGCCTATAGTGGTGTAGTAGACAGGGCCTATAGTGGTGTAGTAGACAGGGCCTATAGTAGTGTAGTAGACAGGGCCTATAGTAGTGTAGTAGACAGGGCCTATAGTAGTGTAGTAGACAGGGCCTATAGTAGTGTAGTAGACAGGACCTATAGTAGTGTAGTAGACAGGGCCTATAGTAGTGTAGTAGACAGGGTTTATAATAGTGTAGTAGACAGGGTTTATAATAGTGTAGTAGACAGGGCCTATAGTAGTGTAGTAGACAGGGCCTATAGTAGTGTAGTAGACGGCCTATAGTAGTGTAGTAGACAGGGCCTATAGTAGTGTAGTAGACAGGGCCTATAGTAGTGTAGTAGACAGGGTTTATAGTAGTGTAGTAGACAGGGCCTATAGTAGTGTAGTAGACAGGACATATAGTAGTGTAGTAGACAGGGCCTATAGTAGTGTAGTAGACAGGACCTATAGTAGTGTAGTAGACAGGGCCTATAGTAGTGTAGTAGACAGGGCCTATAGTGGTGTAGTAGACAGGGTTTATAATAGTGTAGTAGACAGGGTTTATAATAGTGTAGTAGACAGGACCTATAGTAGTGTAGTAGACAGGACCTATAGTAGTGTAGTAGACAGGACCTATAGTAGTGTAGTAGACAGGGCCTATAGTAGTGTAGTAGACAGGGCCTATAGTGGTGTAGTAGACAGGACC
>NC_088406.1:2364563-2367063 GCF_034236695.1 Oncorhynchus nerka
GCCTATAGTAGTTAGCAGTAGACAGGACCTATAGTAGTGTAGTAGACAGGGCCTATAGTAGTGTAGTAGACAGGACCTATAGTAGTGTAGTAGACAGGGCCTATAGTAGTGTAGTAGACAGGACCTATAGTGGACAGGGCCTATAGTAGTGTAGTAGACAGGGCCTATAGTAGTGTAGACAGGGCCTATAGTGGTGTACAGGACCTATAGTAGTGTAATGTAGACATATAGTAGTGTAGTAGACAGGACCTATAGTAGTGTAGTAGACAGGGCCTATAGTAGTGTAGTAGACAGGACCTATAGTGGTGTAGTAGACAGGGCCTATAGTAGTGTAGTAGACAGGGCCTATAGTAGTGTAGTATACAGGGCCTATAGTGGTGTAGTAGACAGGACCTATAGTAGTGTAGTAGACAGGACCTATAGTAGTGTAGTAGACAGGACCTATAGTGTAGTGACCCAGGGTTATAGTAGTGTAGACAGGGCCTATAGTAGTGTAGTAGACAGGGCCTATAGTAGTGTAGTAGACAGGACCTATAGTAGTGTAGTAGACAGGGCCTATAGTAGTGTAGTAGACAGGGCCTATAGTAGTGTAGTAGACTGGGGCCTATAGTAGTGTAGTAGACAGGGCCTATAGTAGTGTAGTAGACAGGGCCTATAGTAGTGTAGTAGACAGGACCTATAGTAGTGTAGTAGACAGGACCTATAGTAGTGTAGTAGACAGGACCTATAGTAGTGTAGTAGACAGGACCTATAGTAGTGTAGTAGACAGGACCTATAGTAGTGTAGTAGACAGGGCCTATAGTAGTGTAGTAGACAGGGCCTATAGTGGTGTAGTAGACAGGGCCTATAGTAGTGTAGTAGACAGGACCTATAGTAGTGTAGTAGACAGGACCTATAGTAGTGTAGTAGACAGGACCTATAGTAGTGTAGTAGACAGGGTTTATAATAGTGTAGTAGACAGGGCCTATAGTAGTGTAGTAGACCCTATAGTGGTGTAGTAGACAGGGCCTATAGTAGTGTAGTAGACAGGGCCTATGCCTATAGTAGTGTAGTAGACAGGGCCTATAGTAGTGTAGTAGACAGGGCCTATAGTGGTGTAGTAGACAGGACCTATAGTAGTGTAGTAGACAGGACCTATAGTAGTGTAGTAGACAGGACCTATAGTAGTGTAGTAGACAGGGCATATAGGTGTAGTAGACAGGACATATAATAGTGTAGTAGACAGGGCCTATAGTAGTGTAGTGAACCCAGGACCTATAGTAGTGTAGTAGACAAGGCCTATAGTAGTGTAGTAGACAGGGCTATAGTAGTTAGTAGTAGACAGGACCTATAGTAGTGTATTAGTATAGTAGTGTAAGACAGGGCCTATAGTAGTGTAGTAGACAGGGGTAGTGTAGTGTAAGACAGGGCCTATAGTAGTGGCGGGCATTAGTGGTGTGGTGACTATAGTAGTGTAGTAGACAGGACATATAGTAGTGTAGTAGACAGGACCTATAGTAGTGTAGTAGACAGGTGTACCTATAGTAGTGTAGTAGACAGGGCCTATAGTAGTGTAGTAGACCCAGGGCCTATAGTAGTGTAGTAGACAGGACCTATAGTAGTGTAGTAGACAGGGTTATAGTAGTAGTGTAGTAGACAGGGCCTATAGTAGTGTAGTAGACAGGACATATAGTAGTGTAGTAGACAGGACCTATAGTAGTGCAGTAGACAGGGACCTATAGTAGTGTAGTAGACAGGGCCTATAGTAGTGTAGTAGACAGGGCCTATAGTGGTGTAGTAGACAGGGTTTATAATAGTGTAGTAGACCTATAGTAGTGTAGTAGACAGGACCTATAGTAGTGTAGTAGACAGGGCCTATAGTAGTGTAGTAGACAGGGCCTATAGTAGTGTAGTAGACAGGGCCTATAGTGTGTAGTAGACAGGGCCTATAGTAGTGTAGTAGACAGGGCCTATAGTAGTGTAGTAGACAGGACCAGGGCCTATAGTAGTGTAGTAGACAGGGTTTATAGTAGTGTAGTAGACAGGGCCTATAGTAGTGTAGTAGACAGGACCTATAGTAGTGTAGTAGACAGGACCTATAGTAGTGTAGTAGACAGGGCCTATAGTAGTGTAGTAGACAGGGTGTAGTAAGACCTATAGTGGTGTAATGTAGACAGGGCCTATAGTAGTGTAGTAGACAGGACCTATAGTAGTGTAGTAGACAGGACCTATAGTAGTGTAGTAGACAGGGCCTATAGTAGTGTAGTAGACAGGACCTATAGTAGTGTAGTAGACAGGGCCTATAGTAGTGTAGTAGACAGGACCTATAGTAGTGTAGTAGACAGGACCTATAGTAGTGTAGTAGACAGGGCCTATAGTAGTGTAGTAGACAGGGCCTATAGTAGTGTAGTAGACAGGACCTATAGTAGTGTAGTAGACAGGACATATAGTAGTATAGTAGTAGACAGGGCCTATAGTAGTGTGTAGTAGACAGGGCCTATAGTAGTGTAGTAGACAGGGC